>NW_015176526.1:95281-102445 GCF_001447785.1 Gekko japonicus | reverse complement strand
TTCTTCTTCTTCTTCTTCTTCTTCTTCTTCTTCTTCTTCTTCTTCTTCTTCTTCTTCTTCTTCTTCTTCTTCTTCTTCTTCTTCTTCTTCTTCTTCTTCTTCCTAGCCAGTGCAGTTATTGAACAGAACGATCCTAAACATACACATGAATACATATGGCTAGTATAATGGAGGAGTGTGTTCTCTGTGGATAGTATAATGAATTGCAATCTCAGATGACAAATAATTATGCTTGCATTCAAACTGACAGATCAGGTGACAGTTTACACCAGGTGCAGTGGCATCCTCTCCAAAGAGAGAACCTAAGCATCAAAGCATTTAACAAGACAAGTACTACCAATGTAAACTCTGAGCCATATAATAAATACATTAACCGTTTTGCTCACAGGTCTTGGTAGCATGCACTGCCCAATTTAGATGGCTTTTGCAGAAGAAAAAAAATCAACTGCTTTCCAAAATATTGATTTTGCCAATTTTAAAAACTATTCTTATGTGGATTTTTGCTGAGACTCATTGCACCCTCTCTAGCTGCTGTCATGTATAATATTTATACAATATTCAACCAAATCATTTCCATGTATATTTAGATAAAACTATCTGATAAGGATAAAATGGAATATAGGACCGATTCTGCAAAAGCAGTTGTTGTGCCCTCGATCTCCCATTTCCCCCGGTTGTACTGCTCAATTTCTCACTATTTGCTGTGTGGCTGCATTTTGACCCGCATCTCCCCCCCCCCCCCCCCCCCCCCAGTCTTCTTGATCCTAAAAAATAAGGATTCTGGTAGACTCACCATGTACACTAGCTTGAATTTTTGTACAACAATAAATAAGCTTAATTAGTCCAACAGTACCTTATTCATGTGGATTAATTACTACTTTGCTTCTTCTCCACCTCATTAATAACACCAGGGAGTCATGAGAATTAACTCCAGAGGAGGTGGAGTCTAGAATAAAGTTTTAGTGGTCAGGGTAGCAGCTTCCAGCACAGTAGTATTTTTGCATAGCCTCCTGTCTTTTCCCACCAGCTGATTTTCAGTCCTTTTCAGCTTTTTGTTCATACCGCTTCCTTCCCAGCTAGAAGAAATTGTGAGGAAAGCAGGACAAATGGAGAGTGTTTGGTGCCTCAGATTATTTGATGATGTTATGTCTCTTGCCAATGTCTCCATGGCATTGTAGAAAAGGGTGACAGTCTGTAGGCACATTCCTCTTAACTAAACAGGCTAGACATATTGGCACTGGAAGACTCGATGTTTATTTTCTCTCTTGTCAGAGAAGACAGTCCTGGAATGATCTCTACTTGACCATATTTCAGGATGTTGTTCAAGCACCAGCTGGCATGCAGCTCTGAGACTTTCGACATCTGCATGACACAAATTTTGTAGAAGCTTCTTTTATGCAGTCAATTTACAGTAAAATCCTAAAAAGAAATATGCCTTTCTGAGCTTATTGACTTCAATGGACTTAGAAAGGTGTAACACTGTTTAGGATTGCATTGTAATGTCATTAAATTAAAATCATTTCTTGTGGAAGGTTAATAGACTTAGTTTAATCAAAGTAGTGGCTGTGATTAAAACAGATTAATTAGGATATTCATATCCTGTGGATTCAAATGAATAAACATTAGGGTTTGCATCCAGCATAAAGGCCTTGTAAATTCTGTGCATGAATATCCAGTCTTCCCAGCTCTCCCCTCCCCCAGCAGCCATTTCAGACCCCACAAAAGTTTATTCCCAGAGTTATAGAACCTGCATGGAGTAATAGCAATGCCATCAGCAGCTCTCAAATCACACAAGAGACAGGACAGAGTAATTCACCCTTCCCACTGTAGCCTCCTGACCCTTGTGGCTATTATTTTGTGTGGTTCCTGCACCCCTGGGAGTAAACTTTCCCAGTGAAAAAAATGGTTGCTGAGAGAGAGGGGTGATGAAAAGACCCACAGACATCAGCACGTTACCCTGCTAGATCACAGGATCCAACCTTAGGGGTGTGCTTTAGGGATGGGCACAAACCAAACCATGAAGCAAAATTTGTACACCTGTCATGAACTTCCACGGACTTTTAAAGCAGTTCATGGCAGTTTGTGGTAGTTCGTGGATGAAGCAGAAAGCAGGGGTTTTAAAATTTTAAAATAGTATTAAGGATACAAAACAAAAAAGGAAGTTGAGAAATAGAAAGTAGAAAAAAAGATTATACAGAATATTTACAGTTATCTAGAATATCCATGGTACACATATTGTATCAAAAAAGAATAAATATTTTCTCCCATCTCATTTATAACAAGGCATTTGCAATTACAATTGCTCCAAGAGGTCAGAGAAATAATAATGAAAAATAATAAACAACAAAAATATATGTTTTAGATCTATTCCAATTTCCATTTACAATATATACAATAAAATTAGCAATCTATCAAACCTTAAACAGTATTAATCTGATGGTGATTAAAATATTAAATGATTGATTTTAATACAAGTAAAAAGGTTCTCTATATATGGCCCCACTAATACTTTAATAACATTCGAAATATCATAAGAAATCTTAGGGGGGAATGAGGTCATGCAACCTCTATCGATAAAATAAAGAAATAGTATAAAATTGTACACCATATATTATTATTGTAAGAAAAATACTGTACATTAAATATTGACTATAGCCCATTTTCATATCTCCATTTTTGTACAACTTCATAACATTTTCAGTAAATTAGATCATTTCCCCCCAATTATGACATAAAATATTAATAATAAGCTTTCCATTTCTTTTGAAATTCTTTATTAAGTCATCCATTTACATAGCCCGTCAGCTTTGCTGTTGCTGCATATTCAGCTATTTTTCTGCTTTCTGTTTTGTTGCTAGTATAAATGGCTGCTGTTATCATATCTCACAAATCTATTTCAATATTCTCAATTAAAATGCCCAATAACATAGTCTCAGCTTTCATAGTGAAGTTGATTTTCAGAATTTTCTGCATTTCTGCATGTATTTCTTTCCAATATTTCTTCATCTTTTTACATGTCCACCACATATGGGAGAAAGTATCATCCATCTCTTTACATTTCCAACAAGTCCTTTTGTAGTTTTTGTTCATCTTCTCAATGTCTTTTAGAGTAATATACCATTGATAGAAACATCTTGTACCATTTTTCCCTTAATGCTTGACTAGCTGTAAATTTTATATTCTTTGTCCGTAAGGTTTCCCATTGTTGAAGAGATATTTCATAAAATTCTTCATCCATTTTATCATACACATTTTGTTCTATCTCTGTATCATTTTGGTGTAAAAGTTTGTTAATTCATTCTAATATATAATCTTTTTGTTGCATAATTATCTTCTCAAATTCAGTTAATTCTTAGCAGAAAAAGAGCAGTTTCTGTCAAGAGCTCTCTTAGCCCCACCTACCTCACAGGGTGTCTGTTGTGGGGAGGGGAAGGGAAAGGAGTTTGTAAGATACCTTTGGGTAGGGAAGGGAGGGTTATAAATCAATCTCTTCTTCTTCTTCTTCTTATTGTGCGTCCATCTTTATAGATGTCCTTTTTAAATCTTAAAGTTAACTGAAAATACAATTGCATTTTTCCCTTTTATCTGTTGCCAGGACTTCACTCCTCCTTGAGGGTTTATCATGTTTCCATATGTAATAAAATCATTGTTTTTTCTCACATGTTTATCATAATATGAATCTATAGGTGCCATTAAAGGGAATATTGGAGGACTGATTCTTTTTCATATAGTGTCCCAGATTTTAAATAATCTGTCTCTGATCACATGGTTTTTTGTCTTGCATTGTATTCTTTCACATTGATTTCTTAATCCAAAGGGAACTGTTCAGTGCTTTGTCCAAGTCTGCTGCTTCTAATTTTGTTAATCTGCACCTGGATTTTTGATCCATCCTGCAATCCAAACCAGGACCACTGCTTGGTAATATAATTTGATGTTAAGTACTGTTAAGGGATTCCGAGTCCATTTAAACCCCTGCTTTCTGTTCCCCACAAAAGCTGCAAATACAGCTGAGGGGAGCTTGGCTGTTTCACTTCCTTTAAAGGGACTGCAGAAAACAGCCAGAAGGCTGAGACTGCTTCCCATCAGTCAGCTGTTTTGGGCTCTCTTGTGCAGTCCATTTGGAGGGGGTGTGTTTAAAGGGGTAGCTCAAGGGAGCCCAATACAGCCGAACCCAGGCTTCTCCCCATGGGCTCAGCCCTTAAAATCCCCTTTAAATGGGGCTGCATAAGCCCAAAGCTGGCTGAGGGGAGACTTCTACCCATGGGCTCAGCTCTAGTGGGATCCCTTGCACAGCCCCTTTAAATGAGAGGCTGATGTTAATTCAAAACAAATAAACTGCTTTATTTCACTTTGTTGGATAAATGGTCAGGTAGGTATCAGGTTTGGAACTTGGCAGGTCAACAGGCAATAGGAATGAGGTAACTTTGTATAACTATATACAACAGATAGCCTGCCACATAAATGTAGCTGTTTTGTTCTATAAACAGGTCTTTAAAACTGTGGAGAGAGATCTCTTGGTAGTCACTGCTTAAATAAACAGTCATAGGGTTCTTTGTCTCAAAATTACTTAAGTGTGTGGAGGCAGGAACATACAAGTTCCAGTTTTCCTTCTTAAATACTCCGCTTTACTTGGAACCTACCAGGGGAGAGGCGATCCTTGATTTGGTCCTAAGTAACACTCAAGACCTGGTGAGAGATGTAAAAGTGATTGCACTGCTTGGGAACAGTGATCATAATGTTGTTGAGTTCAACATTTGTACAAATAGGGAATTGGCCAAAAAGACTCACACAACCACTTTTAACTTTAAAAGGGGTAATTTTTCTGATATGAGGGGACATGTGGGGAGGAAACTGAAGGGAAAAGTAGAAAGGGTCAAAACCATTGGGGAAGCTTGGAAACTGTTTAAAACTACAATTCTAGAAGCTCAAATAAAATATATTCCGCAGGTTAGGAAAGGCACAAACAGGTATAAGAAAAAGCCTACATGGTTAACAAACAAAGTAATGGAAGCTGTAAAAGGTAAAAAGGATTCCTTTAAGCGGTGGAAAGCTAGTCACAGTGAGGCTGATAAAACAGAACACAGGCTATGGCAAATAAAATGCAAGTCTGTGGTCAGGCATGCAAAAAGGGAATATGAGGAGCATATAGCAAAAAATGTAAAGACCAACAATAAAACTTTCTTCAAATACATTAGAAACAGGAAACCAGCCAGGGAGGCAGTGGGGCCCTTGGATGACCAAGGGGTAAAAGGAGTACTGAAGGATGATAGGGAAATGGCTGAGAAGCTAAATGCATTTTTTGCCTCCGTCTTCACTGTGGAAGATGAGAGGTGCTTGCCCACTCCAGAGCCGCTGAGTTCGGGAGGGGTGTTGAAAGACCTGAGTCAGATTGAGGTGACGAGAGAGGAGGTCCTAAAACTGATAAACAACTTAAAAACTGATAAATCACCAGGCCCAGATGGCATACATCCAAGAGTTCTGAAAGAACTCAATTGTGAACTTGTGGATCTCCTGACAAAAATATGTAATCTCTCCTTAAAATCAGCCTCCATTCCTGAGGACTGGAAGGTAGCTAATGTCACTCCCATCTTTAAAAAGGGTTCCAGAGGAGATCCGGGAAATTACAGGCCTGTCAGTCTGACGTCGATACCGGGTAAATTGGTGGAAACCATTATTAAGGAAAGAATTAGTAGGCACATAGATGAACAAAACCTATTGAGGCAGACTCAACATGGGTTCTGTAAGGGAAGATCTTGTCTCACTAACCTGTTAATGTTCTTTGAGGGGGTGAACAAACATGTGGACAAGGGGGATCCAATAGATATTGTTTACCTTGACTTCCAGAAAGCTTTTGATAAAGTTCCTCATCAAAGGCTCCTAAGCAAGCTCAAAAATCATGGGATAAAAGGACAAGTCCTTTTATGGATCAAAAACTGGCTAATTAATAGAAAACAGAGAGTGAGTATAAATGGGCAGTTCTCCCAGTGGAGGGGTGTAAGCAGTGGGGTACCACAGGGATCAGTACTTGGTCCACTGCTTTTTAACTTGTTCATTAATGATTTGGAGTTGGGAGTAAGCAGTGAAGTGGCTAAATTTGCGGATGATACGAAGTTGTTCAGGGTGGTGAAAACCAGTGAGGATTGTGAGGCACTCCAAAGGGATCTGTCAAAGTTGGGCGAGTGGGCGTCAACATGGCAAATGGGGTTCAATGTGGCCAAGTGCAAGGTGATGCACATTGGAGCCAAAAATCCTAACTATAAATACACGTTGATGGGGTCTGAACTGGCAGAGACAGATCAAGAGAGAGATCTTGGAGTTGTAGTAGATAACTCACTGAAAATGTCGAGACAGTGTGTGACTGCAATAAAGAAGGCCAATGCTATGCTGGGGATTATTAGGAAGGGTATTGTAAACAGATCAGCCAATATCATAATGCCGCTATATAAATCAATGGTGCGACCTCATCTGGAATACTGTGTGCAATTCTGGTCACCACACCTTAAAAAGGATATTATAGCTTTGGAAAAAGTGCAGAAAAGAGCAACTCGAATGATAAAAGGGTTGGAACACTTTCCCTATGAGGAACGGTTAAGGCGCTTAGGGCTCTTTAGCTTGGAGAAACGACGACTGAGGGGTGACATGATTGAGGTTTATAAGATTATGCATGGGAAAGAGCAGGTAGAGAAAGAGGTACTTTTCTCCCTTTCTCACAATACAAGAACCCGTGGGCACTCCATGAAATTGCTGAGCGGTCGGGTTAGAACGGATAAAAGGAAGTACTTCTTCACCCAAAGAGTGATTAACACTTGGAATTCACTGCCACAGGAAGTGGTGGCAGCTACAAGCATGGACGGCTTCAAAAGGGAATTAGATAAGCATATGGAGCAGAGGTCCATCAGTGGCTATTAGCCACAAGGTATAGATAGGGACTCTGGGGCAAGTGATGCTCTGTCATCTTGGTGCTTGGGGGGGGGTCAACAGTGGGAGGGCTTCTAATGTCCTGGCCCCACTGGTGGACCTCCTGATGGCACTGGTATTTCTGGCCACTGTGGGATACAGAGTGTTGGACTGGATGGGCCTTTGGCCTGATCCAACATTGGCATCTCTTATGTTCTTATGTTCTTATGTTCTCTAATCTGGGAGAACCAGGTTTGATTCCCCACT
>NW_015176526.1:82774-93805 GCF_001447785.1 Gekko japonicus | reverse complement strand
CTTCCTCCTCCTCCTCAGACCCCACCCTCAGCAGGCTTCATCCCTAAAATATCCTGGAAGTTTCCAACCTGGAGTTGGCAACCCTACGTCCTTTCCAGGCAACCATCAGCCTACCTTTATCTGCCTGCCTGTCTTCAGGTTTACATCCCCCCACCCACAGCCTCTGCCTAGGGAAATGGCAGTCTTTCCCTGCAGTGGGAACCAAAGCAGCTGACATCATTCTCCTCTCCCCCTTATGATCCGCACAACTACCCTATGAGGTATGTTAAGGTTGAAAGTGTGTGAATGGTCCATAATCCCCCAGGCAGCTTTTAAAACACGAACCTGGGACCTGCACACCATCCTCTGAAACGCTCTGAGGTACATATCTGTGGCAGAAATGGGGTGACTGCTGGCACCGTTTCCTATCATTTTTTGCCTTGTGGTATTCTGCTTGTGGTGTGATCTGTCTTTTTTGTGGTGTGGCATGATTGTGTTATTGGGTTTGTTTCTGTTGAAGGGGAAGTGATGTGTTGTGAGTGAGGACATATTTTACCTCAGAATACAGCAGGTCCCATATGCAACTGACAATGCCAACTGTCTTGCAGAGGGGGGGAGGGAGTTTGAGGTGTGGAATGGAGTGAAGTCCAATCAGCTTCCATATGCAAATGACCTTGACATGCTGGCCCAATCAGAGAAGAGTGGGCTGAAGTGGCCTAGGCGTAGAAGCCCCGTCCCTGTGTTCAGTCTGCAGATGGTCCTCTCCTGTCAGAGGCCCAGAGCAGACTGATCTGAACATTCTGGCCGGGGCTGACATGGGCGGGACTACACAAAGCAGCCAGGCAACCCAGCCAGCATCTTCTGACTGACAGTTCAAGCCTCCAAACACTGTTGGTGTGAATTGGAACGTTGGGCCCCACTACGGCTTTATATATAAGGAAGGGATGGATAGATAGATAGATAGATAGATAGATAGATAGATAGATAGATAGATAGATAGATAGATAGATGTGTGTCAGAGAGAGAGAAAGATTAAACTGGCAGTCTATGCATGTCAAAGTGACGTCTGAGTGACTGTTTGTAATGCCAAGTTTTGCCAGTTATATTTGCAAGTTCTTTTTTTTCAGTAACTGTTCAAAATAACCAGAAACCTATTTTGTTCTTTATTAAATAAATCAATTTCTGTTTAAACTTATCCCAGAAATCAGTACAGTACTTCCTCAGGGCCACATAGTCCTCTGAAGTGCCCAGACCCTAGGTCATACTAGCAAAGGGAGAGATTTGGAATTTTTAATTCCTGGTGGCAGCAGAAAACTACCAAGTTTATATACACAGAGAGTGTTTAAAGGTAAAACCATTTCCCCTATAAGCAAAGATGTCAGAAACCTAAACTGAAAATGTTCTATTTCTTAATACAGAGGTAATATCTGATCTGAATGGAAAACAATAACTGTTGGTAACTCTCTGAGAACTTTAGATCTTGCCTTTATTCTGGTACCTGGCTGTCTGGCTTAAAACTCATGGAGAAAGAGCCAACATGGAAAATGAACTTACATTATTGTTTTCATATCAACAGAGTTGCACAAATGTTCATTGTAGAAAATTGTGCTGGTTGCTCTTGCGTAATAATACAGGACTCGTGTAATAATCACAAGATGATAGTACAAATGTAGTGTTTTGAACAATGAAAGAACTTTATAAACACCAAAATATTGATAAAATAATAAATGTTGTGGAGAAAAGCCAGAATGCAGCAATTTTCATTACATTAAGGCTACTCAGAATGAACCAACAGTGGTACACTCAAGTTGATATATGAAGTGTCTGGTCACTATGCATTCCAAGTAGATGGAAGCAAACAAATTTAAAAGTTTCTTGCTATTGCTAGCAAATATCCCATTTAGCCACATTTGCTTGTTACCATCGATGAGCTGGTTCCACTATACTCTAGAGGGAAAGTATTGAGACACTACACAAGAATAGCAGTTATAATAAATGTACCATAATGGCAATGTATTTATCTTTCTTTAGGCAGAACTTTACAGGATCTTTGTTAGCTTTATTTGTTCACTCCAGGCTTTGTTATTGCAAACAGAGTCCCAGCTCGGTAATTTGTGTGTGCGCGCATGAATATTTTAAAATAAGTTCACACTGTAGAATGGTCCAGTTGCTTTTGGAGTTAAGGAAAGAAAAATGCCCTACATGTATGGTAATGTAATTACTTTTTCAGAGATTTCATAAGGATTTTTTATTATGTGCCTAAATACATATTTACTGCACTTAGTAGACCAAAGCAAACCCGAGTAAGCTATTTCGGTCTGGCGTGTAAATAAGACACTGAGAAACGCCATGGAATCCAATCATATCTACTAAGTACATGTTGTTTATCAAGTGTTTATAACAGATAATACACATGTAATATCCCTAGAGTGGTATTTTAAAACTATAAATAACCCTAAAGATGCCAGCCCCCAGTCACAATGGAGGAACAGTGAGGGGGACGGTATGGATGAGCTATCAGATGTGCAGTGGGGCTCCCCCTGTCCATGGGGTCAGAGGCTAATGACTGCAAAAGGAAGTAGAAAGAGGCCTGGGACCCAGGGCAACTTTGCCATTATCTCCCACTATTGAAAAAGTGGTGATCAATAGCAGGGGTCATCTCCTGCTCCTCCCACATCGTGAGCAGGCAGGCCCATGCAAGCACCCTCTTCCCCATTGTGGCACCTCCGAAAGTGATTATTTGCTGACTTTGTTTTCTGATGCTCCCATCCTCTTCCAGTGACTCGGCAGCTGCTCACCAGCTGGAACCTTCCCTATCACCCCAGTACTCACCCAGGGTTCATGGCTGCTGCTGGTCCAGGAGCTTAGCAACCATGCTCCCTTCATGAATGCCATTGCCTTCCCCAAATTGAGGCCATGCCCGGTGTTTACCCAGAGGTTGCTGCTGCTACTGGACTAAGAGCTTAGCAACCATACTCCACCCCCCGTGAAAGCTGCTGCTGCTACTGCTCTCCACCTTGTGCTGATGTACTGAGGCCAGCCGCGCTCCTGATACCTCCA
Source organism: Gekko japonicus (assembly GCF_001447785.1). NCBI lineage: Eukaryota > Metazoa > Chordata > Lepidosauria > Squamata > Gekkonidae > Gekko > Gekko japonicus. Next base: position 90,766 of record NW_015176526.1, on the reverse strand, counting down.
ATAGTCATGCGCCCTGCTGGCTCATGGCCAATGCTGTATACAACTAAGCCGGTGGAGAATAGGCAACAGGAGAGAGTGACTGTGGCAGCTGGGAGAGCAGGAGATGCTATGCCTATCGTGTGGACTGTGAACAAGCAGCAGAAATGTAGCAGCAGTACCCAGTGACCCCAAATGATCTCACATGGCCAGGTGAGCTGGCCGGGCAGTGCAGCATGCTTTTCACCCCCTGGTGGCCCCTCCCCCAGGCCCAGCTCAGGCCCCATCATAGACTCATCTGGGAAGGTTTCCCACCATTGCCGTTGCCCAGCCCTCAAGCTGCCCATGCAGCCCATCCTGCTTTGCAGAATGTGGCCAGCCATGGCTGCCATTGCCCCTGCTGGCTCTCCCCATGCATGCAAGACCAGAAACAGGACCCACAGGTGAGTTGGGGGCCTCCATCTACTAAGTGCATGTTGTTTATCAAGTACTACAAGCCTTATATGGTCAGGGACCTGTCTACCTGAGGGACCGCCTTTCTCCGTATGTTCCCCAGAGAGCACTGAGATCTGCGACTCAACATTGCCGGACCCTTCCTGGCCCTAAAGAGGCAAGGTTGACAACAACTAGGTCTAGAGCATTTTTGCTAGCTGCACCAGCATATTGGAACAAGCTCCCTAGTGAGATCCAGGCCCTGTGAGATCTCCAGCAATTCCGCATGGCCGTGAAGACGGAGTTTTTCCACCGGGCATAACAGTGAGAGCGACAGTATGCCAGCCAAGCCTGCCAACCTGCTAAGACATGTATTCTGTATAAGTAGTGAAAAATGTGGTCGATGTCTAGTTGTAATGATTTACCGAACCACTTTTACTTATATTTATTGTATTTATGTAAAGTTGTTTTATGGACTGATGTTTTATCTATGTTGGTTTTATTAATGCTGTGAGCCGCCCTGAGCTGCTCACATATACACATGTAATATCTCTAGGGATGGGCATGAACAGGCTCGCAATCTAAAGTTCATGATGAATTTTGGCTGGTTTGTGGTTCGCAAACTGAAGTTTGCAGCAGGTCAACCAGCACAACTTTTCACAAACTTTCAAGTTGTTTGTAGCAGTTCATAATCGATACATTCCCAGTCTCCACTCAATCAAAAATGTTTACCAAAATTTAAAGACATATGAGAGGGGCAGAATTCCCCAGTCTTGGAAACACCAGTAGGGCACTTACAAAGATTACCAGGCATTGTTGGCTGTCAATAACAATTTCCACTCTGCTCTATGGTATCAGAATGCTATATATACCCTCAGCTCAGCTCCACTCTGCACACTCTCATCTGTTGGCTGTTGGCAGTTAGACAGAGAAGCCGAGCACATTCATTTATTTCTGACTGTGAATACCTCTCCCCTGGTGGGGTTTGGGTGTTAGGTAGACTCAGGGTTCTGCGCCACCCTGTCTTTCTGCTCAGGTCGAACAGAGGGGTTTAGCTACTGGGTGCCTCAGCTGGTGGGGTTTCGGTATTAGTTGGGCTTATGGTCCAGAGCCACCCCATCTCTCTGCTCATGCCTAGCAAGAGGGGCTTAGCTACTGGGTTCCTCAGCACCCAGGATCTGCCTAGCACCCAAACCCCACCAGGGGAGAGGTGTTCACAATTAGGAGGGGTGAGAGGGTATCAATGTGGGTTCTCAGCTGAGGCACCCAGTAGCTAAGCCCCTCTGCTCAGCTTGGACAGAGAGACAGGGTGGATCAGAGCCCTGAGTTTGTAACTGCAACACTAGAAATGTAATCCTCCCCCAACGTGGAGAGATTGTAGAGGAGCAGGGGGGCAGGGTGATGTTCGCTCTGTGTTTGGTGTGTGTAGCTTGCAGGGGGTCCTTTTCTATACACTTTTGAACCTGCGCCTGACATTTCCCCCCCGAAGTACTTTCTTGGGGCATCTTCTTTGAGGGGGGCATAATTTGGACCCCCTATGCCCAATCTGTACATAACTTGGAGAGCATGTAGATGAGTATCAGAGGGAAAGTCCCCTGTGTGACTGATGTCTCTAGCTTGCTCAGGGTCCATTCTATACACTCCTGAATCTCCTGGACCTGGGCCTGTCATTTCCCCAGAAAGTACTTTCCTGGGGGCACCTTCTTTGGGGGGCTGTAACACAGACACTGAAAGTCCAATCCTCACCAAACTTTGAGGACAGGTAGAGGAAAGTCAGCCAGAGATTCCCTGCATGTTCATTGCCTCTAGCACATTAGGGGAGCATTTTACTGCATTATGAACCTCATGAACCAAACCAGTTCATTTGGTGCCTAAAAGTTCATGACAGTTTGTGGCTCATGAACCAGGCATGCAACGAAACACAAACTGAAACAAACCACATTTCTCTGGTTCATGCCCATCTCTGAATATTCCTTCATTTTCTTTAATAAGATCAATACGGTATGGATTGGGGGCAGAGCTTTAATGGAAGCCCACTCAAAACACCATATCCTATTTTGTCAGAAAATTGGAATCTGGCATTGCCTCAAAATAGGGTTCACCTGCACAACCTTGCCCCCATCTACCCTTGTCTCTGCCAAGCAACAAAACCTTTATAGGAGGAGTTGGCCTCTTTAAGACCTATTCATACAATTATGCACTTCCTGTCTTCCTCAGCTGACATTTTCCACTGGCAGCAATGGGATTTTTCACTTCTTCAGCCTTCCAAATGAATGAAAGAATGCATATGATAAATATCTAATGGTATAGAAAATCATAGTTGCCTTTCAAAAAATCTTCACAAGGCAGCAAAAGAAATGGAATATATTGTAAAGCTAATAAATATTGCTTCTAAAAATATAATAAACACAAAATTAAAGATGTCTAAATTGAAATGTTGGTAGTTTACGCCTCAAAAGCCTGGCAAGATATAATTGGGGGACTTCTGAATGGGCCAGTGGCATGAATCTGGCAAAATTTACTTGGGATGGAATTCCATAATTTGGGGGTGAGCACAAAAAAAGGTCCATCTTCCAGTCCTAACTTATTTTAAGGTGGTGGTATGAAATCTCTGTTCATATTGAGAGATGACAGAGATGAGTGGTCACCCACCTATCTGAAGTGTAGTTTGATCACAAATTGCTCACAGAATCTTTGAACAATCAACATGTTCTCCTTTATAGAATGCATAAACATTTCTAAATTCTGTTGCATGTCCCACATCCTGTTTCTCATGGGCCAAAACTTTAATTACCCAAAAGAAGTATTTTGACCCTTCTTGGACAGAGAAGAAATGTGGTTTATCACTATCCTAACAATATCCATTTTGCCTTATTTAGTGTTCATGCATGGGAGATTTCAGTTGACAAATACTTTGCCCATGCATGTTCTTTCATAAATTTTCCATGTTTGTTCCCAGCCCCATATGTACAGGTAATGCACCTGGTTGGTTCACTCCTGTTTGAGATGGGGGACAAGTTCCATGGTTAATAATTTCAACCATGTTCAATATACCTAATTGAGTGCTACCCTGGGGTGGATTGGCCCTTAGGACCACCAAGAAAAGTCCCACTGGGCCAATGGCTTGGGAGGCTGACTCTTTTGAGCTCTCTGCCTGCCAGTGCTGCACCAGCCTGGGGCAGGACTTGCATACAGGGGCCACTGCCATAATCCAGTCCTCCCTCCATGGGTCTTCCCTGTCCACTCCTCCTGTCACTACAGAGAGTTTCATGTTGACTGAATGTTCTGCACCCCTAATACATCATGCAGCCTTGCAATAATATCTGGGAAGTCTACTTTGATCTAGTAATTTCTGAGCATGTAACATAGTTGTCAGAGTATTGGACTAGGATCTGGGGGACACAGATTTGAATCCCCTCTCTGCCATAGAAAAGTATTGGACTAGGATATGGGAGACACAGATTTGAATCCCCACTCTGCCATAGAATGTCACTGAAGGAGGATAAAAGGATAAAATAGACGAGAGGAGAACAATATGAGCCATTTTGGGTCTCCACTGAGGAGTAAGATCAGATATAAGTGAAAAAAAATCAATAAAATGACAAATGCTATTAACTATGCAAATTCAGTTTCAAATTCTGTTGGAGTTTGAATGGTCTTTGTCAGATTCTCTGTTATACCAATTCTGACTTCCTGATAGTGCTTCACATCACCACAGACACAGTGTCCATCAGTGGAAGCTGTGCATGTCTTCAGCTGAAAGTGGTATGCTTGCATGAACTTGATATATTTAAGGTCTTTAGTTGTACTTGTCAAATTTAAGAAAATGTTTTCTGTCTTTGTTCCAAAGTAGTTTGCATGTGATGTCCAGTAGCACCTTAGAGACCAATAAGATTTTCAGAGTGTAAGCTTTTGAGAATCAAAGCTCCCCTCATCAGAAATTTCGTTCTATTAATTTTTTTTGTTGGGAGGTTGCCCTGTTGGACACATTTTTTTTTAGTTCTGCTTTATCACAAAGTCTCTTTTACACAGAAGTTGCATTGTCGTCTCACTCCATGCATATTCTGATTCTCATTTATTAGGGTTTTTTCCCTAACGGGTTATTACTTTATTTTCATGAAACTATTACATTGACTTTCATGATTTCTTGCCGAATATTCAAATTAAATTATGGGACATTATATTCCCTGGAAAGAATTAAAGTAGTGGTAGAAATTGTATTTGGTATTCTGTGTTACAGACATGGTCAAATGTAGCTGGCATCAGTGTAAAATGAGGGATGCTCCTCTGCAAAAAAAAAAAGTTATGATGGGAAAAACAGTAGTTCATAGGAACTGGAGTGATTTTGTGATTGCAAGAGATGCACTGCTGAGTAGATGCATAGTCATCCCCATGAAAGAAAGGAAATGGATAGCATGAATGCAGCAGCCTCAGTGGAAGACTGCCTAGAGTTGCATCAACTGTGAACATGAACACAGTGGTAAAATGGCCACTTTTAGTCTTATGCTTCAGCAAGAACTCATTGCCATCTTCAGCAGTATCTTAAGTATGATACCAAAGAGCTCTCTCAGAGCTGGAAAGCAATTTTCCAATGTGATAATTTGGCTGCCGCAGGGAAGAGGAAACAATTTTTCAACCAGCTCCTGCAGAAGTAGCCAAATGGATTTGGCTGAAGAGCAGATGGAAACACTTGTGTACAGAGTTTGGCAGCAGACTTCACAGTCTCATGATTATGTGCCCCATTAGACAAATGGCAGGAGGAAAGAGCTGAATGGTCTGATCAAATGCAGAGGAAGGCTCTGCTGGCAAACCTTGACAGCTAAAAAGGGTTTGACTTTGGAGGTTTTTAAATAAATAAATAGAACTGAACAAAAAAAAAGCTACATAATTATGTTTGGTGTAAGGAAGACATAAATAGTCTCAACAGAAGTCAGCTAATCCCAACCAAAACAACACAACACACTGGGCAAGTTCTCCAGAATTCTTCCTCAGGATGTTATGCAGTTCCGCAGGGCCTATAAGGCAGAGATGTTCCACCAGCCTATGATTGAAGACAGCAATGGTTTCTATCTAGCCTGGCACTTCCATCCCCCCCCCACACACACACAGGGTAAGGTTGCAATTTGGTTTATTTTCAGTGCCCTCTGAAATTGTTCTGTATTCATTGTTTTAGCTGATCTGTAAATGTCTGTTGGAATTGTTCACTGCCCTGAGCCCTGTGCGCAGGGGAGGGTGGTCTATAAAATTTATAAATAAATAAATAATGAAAAAGAGTTTGTGTGTATGTGGTGGTGGGGGGGAGAAATCTTTAGGTCATCATCAAAGGCCTTTGTCTCCATCCAGTATGGGCTGCTTTGCCAATGTCAATGGGCACAGGGTGTGCGTAGCTTATATCAGGTTGTACCCTTATCATAGTGGAAAGTAGAAGCAAAAAATGGAAGCTATTCAGTTAAAAATTCTCTCTGATACCAGATGAAGCACAAGTCCTTTAAAAGGCTGAGAGTAGAGGAAAAACATAGTAGCTCTTACATTAATAATGCTGGGAGCTGGCAAGCCTAGTAGGCTTTGAGACCAAGAAGTGAAAATAAAGGGAGGGGGACAGAAAAATTAGGTGAAGGGAGACAGAAATGAATTCGAAACATGTGGAAAAGATGGAGAGAAATTAGAAGAAGGAAAGGTTGTTTTATCTTGCTGCAAAACCCTAACTACTTATTTGCAAGATCTGGCTGAGCTGGGTGCAAGGAAGGGGAGAAAGGCTAGACTGTTGGAGAAAATGACCTGCAGGGTGGCAATTACTGTAGCAGCTATCAGCAGAATCTGATAAGGAAGCTTGCTTGAGTCTTGGAGAAAAGAGAAGCTTAGCTGATCCTAGAGCTATGCTCAGACTTCCCTTCGCCCCTAGTGGCTGCCCCCAAAATTGCATTTTAAACATAAAAGGGAAGACATTCAGCTCGAGTCAGCAGGATGAAGTTTCACCTGGGGCAGACCGCCCCCACACCCTTGGTACGTCACTGTGTGGAGGTAACACACCCTCTTACTGAAAACTTAGAGTAAATACTACTGAAACCAGTGCTACTTTTCATCATTCAATGAGATTAGGGGGAAAAAATATTCTCCATCAGGTATGCTAGCAAGTAATGTTATGAAATGCATTTTTCTTTGTTTGACAAAGAACTGCAACAAAAAAGTGTTAATAACTTCCAATTTACTTTGTAGGGTTTCATGTAAGGAACAGAAACTTAGCTGGGTGTGATAATGATATGCTTTCTTTTTCTGAATTAATTTTACTTTGATGTATTTAGATCTTTCCTTCTAATCTTCCAGTATGTTCCTGATAGTCAATGGTCATGGAAATTGTTTTAGGAACCCAATTCAAAAACAAAAAAAGAGAGGTGATATTGAAGTTTAAATTCCTTTCAGCTTTCTCTTACCTTTGTTAATGGATAAGAGTTATTAAGAAGGATCACTTCAGAGAGGCAGCTGTGGATATTCATCTACTGTAAACTCCAGGGATTTGACAAAAAGATATGGGTGGGGTTTTTTTGCAATTTTGTTCATTATCTCTCTGTAGAACAATTATTATAGTTCCATCGTATTGCACAACAGAGTTTACCAATGGTAATCTCATAGTCTTCTTGTATAATATGTACAGTCCAGCAATTTCCTTAGGAAAGAGTGGTATGTGAAGTATCCCCATAGGTGAACAGAATTACACATGTACACCACTAGTTGTGAAAATCATCTAAAGTGTTTGTTTTGCACCATGTGTATTGTTTCCCCCTGAGTGTGCACACCCAATGCAAGACAATGGGGAAATCATTAGTTATTCAGTGAAGTCTTGTTCTGCAGAGCCCAATCATACCTTAGTAAAACTTAGTCTCCAAGTAACTGTGTAGTAAGCAAGCTAGAGTTACCAGTTCCAAGTTGGAAAATTCCTGGAGATTTGGGGATGGAGCCAGGGGATGGCAGAGTTTGGGGAGGGACCTGAGCAGCATATAATGCCATAGAGCCCACGCTGCAATGCAGCCACTTCCTCCAGGGTAGCTGATTCCTGCAGTCTGGAGATCAGTTGCAATTCCAGGACATCTCCAGGCCCCACCTGGAGATTGACAACCCTAAGCAGCAGAGAGTTATCGTTAGTATATTCCAGTAGCTGTTCAGGAATTATTACATCTGGTAAACCTCAAACAGAAACAGGGGGGGGGGGAACCCAGGCTTCCGGTCTGGCTCCCGCGAATGGCGGACGCATCCTCGGGTTGCTCCCGAGGGCGTCTCGCCCGCCCGCGGTGGAGGAGGGAATCCGCACGAGCGGAGACCCGAACGAGCCCCTCAGGAAAGGAGGAGCTCGGATCCGGGGCGCTTTAGGGCGCACTAGGGGGGGAGTTGCTCTTTCGGCCGAGAGGTCGGAGACCGAGGCTTCCGCCATGCCCTGCCCCAATGGACCTTGCTGCGTGAGCGACCCCGAACGGGGTTTAGCGGAGCCACCAGACGTCACCGAGTGATAAAGCGATCATCCGAAAAAATGGAAAAAGAAAAGATCGGCTTAACTGTGAGTTGTCAAAATGCAGAGAAAAAGAACTAAAA
>NW_015176526.1:81358-82054 GCF_001447785.1 Gekko japonicus | reverse complement strand
TATATAAAAAAGAAACAGGGAAAAAAACCCAAAATAATACAAGTCAGTATTTATGCAATGGCTCCAATACATATTGACCCACAGCTCTCCTTCAGGAGAATTAATTTGCAAAAGGAAAATTCAAAAATCTGTTATGTTTTGCCACAAACACCAATATTGCATGGCAACATTTAATGTACAAATTATTGTCTCCTCTGTAATACCGTGAACAAGTATTAAAACTTTAGGGAAGGTCAATTCTACCTTCTGTTAAAACCCAGCAAACTTTATAGCACTTAGCATTGTGTTTGTGCAGTTTGTTTTACTCACTTAAATATGAATTTAGTTCCCTCACTTAAACTAATATTCATTTTGTGGCCATAATAGAGAGAACTTTAAAATGCATGTAGAACAAACTCAGAGGGCACGGGGAAAATATAGGCTTGTAAAATCTGTTTTATCGTTCTATATGTGTCACCAAACAGCCTTCAGCACAGAAAGGTCATGATGACATATAAGCTGCTTGATACTGAGCCAGGCAGGGCTGACAGCTTTGCCTTAGAAAATTCTTGGAGTTTTGGGGGGAAATCCTGGAGAGGAGGGAGCTCAGCAGGGATGTGATTCCGCAGAGTCGACCATCTGAAGCTGCTGTTTATTCTAGAGGAGCTGATCTCTGTAGTTATGGATATTACTTGTTATCCTGGGATAACTTTGTGC
>NW_015176526.1:77156-81318 GCF_001447785.1 Gekko japonicus | reverse complement strand
TGTGCAGCTCTGTACTGTCTTCTTTGACTGCAAATAGTTATTCAGGACCTCATGCAGAGAAGAAAGGTCTGTGCCTGGTTCGCTTGTAAAGCAATTGTGATGAGTATCCTACTGGATAAATCTTCCCTTATCAGAGGTTTACACTAAAGAAATGTACCACCTCTATGACTGTCAGTTTAAACAGTTAAAAGGAAGGCTTCAAACAAACAGGATTTGTCCCAGCATCATCCTCTCACACACACACTGAGACCACACAATTTGGGTTAAACTAGATTTGTTCAATTCAATTAAATTGGCTTCTTGTTATTCAGAAGATCAAGGAACTAACTGGCTATGACATTCCACCGGATCCAGCATTTCTGTTGTTAAATTTATGGCCCTCTGATTTACCATCTTTTTTCTCAATGAAAACGATCGGCACCCTACTTACTGCGGCAAAAATAGTTATAGCCAAACATTGGAAGGACCCCAATCCCCCATGTATACAGAATTGGTTACATAAGGTGTGGGACCTATTTCTGTTAGAGAATTTTAACACATTTCACTCGGAAACCCAAACAGAATGTGACTTTAGAAGTCCACTCCTTGATTGGTATCCTCTACTAGACAAAATCAATATTGACAAGTTTGACTGGGAAACTCTTAGCAATGTTAAATATAAACTATTATTGTATAACTGATGTAAACACTGTATAATGACTACTCAGTTCTGTAACATTGTTAGTTATGGTTGGGAACAGCTTTGTTTGTATCTTGACCTTCCTATTGGATATGTTGATTTGTACACAAAATGTTAATAAAATTTATTTTTTAAAAAATGGCTGATGTACATCAAACTGTTAAGGGTTTTTAAGGGTGAGCCAGCATGATGTAGTGGTTGAAGCGTTGGGCTAGGATCTAGGTGACCCAGGTTCAGATCACCACTATGCCATGGAAGCTTGCTGGGTGACCATGGGCCAATCATACATTCTCAGCCTAACTTACCTCACAGGGCTGTTAGGAGGATAAAACAGAGAAGAGGAGAATGAAGTAAGCTGCTTTGGGTCCCCATTGAGAAGAAAGGTGAGATATAAATGAAGTAAATAATAACTCCCCCATGCTGTTTTCCCAACCTGCTACATACCTGGGGTGTGCTATTTGGCCCATTGGGGAAACCCACACATACACATGTAGGTTTTCCCAACAGTCCAAACAGCACTCCCCCTTGTATGTTACATTTTTAAGAGATGGTGACAGACCTATGGGTCTGTGTATTTTACTGAGTACTCATTGTTACTTGCATTTGCTTCATTACTATTCTGTGCTTCCATTATGCTTTGCAAGAAAAGAGCTTTAGTATCTTATTATCAGATTTACATCCTTTGAATTATTAATTTTTATTTTGACATCCTGCAAGTATACTTCAATGCAGAATAAAAATAAAACAATGTTTTAAGGTTTTTTTTTAAATAATACCTTGCTTTGTATTTTTAATTTTTTTTTAATGTGTGCCAGGAATTCAGTACTCATTGTTACTTGTAATTGCTCCATTATTATTCCCTGCTTCCGTTGTTTCACGTTCTTTTCCAGTTGTCTTTTTGCAAGAAAAGAGATTTAGTATCTTATTTTCAGATTTATATCCTTTGAAATATTAATTTTTATTTTACATTCTGCAAGTATACTTCAATGCAGAATAAAAGTAAAACAAAGTCTTGCTTTGTATTTATTTGTTTATTCTTATGTGTACCAGGAATCCAGTACAGAGTAATAACAATTAAAACTATTAAAATAATTGAAAAACACTCTGCCTTTGCAAAAAGAAAAATTCTCCCAGTTTCTTTTAAACTTGGAAAGCTATTATTCTAACATTCAGTGCTATTCTGGTTGTCAAGAACTAGAAAATTAGGGCAGAATTCAGCTGGGAAGAATTTCCATTGCATCCCTATTTTATACAATGACCAGCAGTCTAGTCACAGTGCTCTACACTAACTGCAGCTTCTGAACACTCTTCAAGGGTAGCCCCAAGTAGAGCACATTACAGTAGTCCAGTCTAGATATACCTAAGACATGGATCACTGTGGCTAAATCTGACTGACCCAGGAATGAATATAGCTGATACACCAGCCAAACTAGTAGACACCTTACTTACATTTTTGTTAGCATTGCAACAAACTGCATTTCCCCAAGAAAATAGGTTAATACTAATCTCTTCTGTAGTGTCAAACTGCCTTTTTTCACCTAAATTTTAAGAAAGGGGATGGTTAACCTCATCAGTGCTAAGCCAATTTGTTTTTAGATGCTAAAGCAATTTAAGATGCTAATTTAATATTGGCTATGGTTAATCAGTCTCTGACATTCTAAGGCATTGTGGATGCTTCCTTTGAAGTTACATTTTACTTGCTAAAAAGATTCTTCAGCTGTAGTTCTTCACAAGATTAAACAGTCTAGTTTTGCAAAGTTTATCACTTCAAAGATATGGATGGGCCATAAAGATAAGGGAAAGGGTAAATGTTTTGGCCAGAGATTTTCCTTGACATTTGACAAGTATCTCAAATAAATAATTTACAGGCCAAAGAAAAATGTTATAATTGCTAGGGGGATCTACAGGTCTCAGGATAGATACTTGAGTAGCCATGGTTACAAAATAGAATCACTTGTGCAATTGGTATGTATACAGTTTGGTTCTGTAGATATAACATATATCAAAACTAGATCAAGGAAGAATTTGTAATAGCATTATGAAGTGGGAAGTACAAATATAGTGGGCAATATTTTTAAATGTCTTCAGACTACAGATGAAGTAATGATTTCACAGAGTATAATTAATTTGTCATCTAGATAGGTTATAGTCACTGGATGAAAATTTGGTGCTTTGTGATGCCTTAAAGACCCTAGGCCCCACTGTGTAGTCACAATAACACACCTGTGTGAACATGGCTAGGCTTCTCTTTAATTGGAGCCCAAAATTATACCAAATGGCGAACTTCCTCTTGCCACCGATTCACTCCTTTACTAGGAGGATGCTGGGTTATGGTTAAACACTGGCCAAACCAAGTAAATACCAATTTTACCAAAATAACCCACAACCCAATAATAAAAGATCTATGATAAAGTGGGGAAACATGAGTACAAATTCTGAAAGAACACTGAGACCTGGATAGACTAAATCAGAAATAAGGTTCATTGAGAGCGATAACACATATATCTGGGCAATAATACAGATATCTTGCAAACAAGTTACCACTGAGATGGGAAGGCAAGAGGCCAGAAAGAAAGATTTCTAGCTGCTGATCCCAAAGATAAAAATTGATCAGGAGGCTGCTCAGGCCCGTAGCTACAGTGGGGCATCTCAGAGCTGGGCCCCCCAACTTACTGCCCAGGCCTCCTGACTTTCCAGAGAGCTGTTTCAGGCTGTGTTCGCTATGCCTCTCCCTTGGCAGCTTTCATGAGAGAATGGGGGCTTCTATGGGGTGCTCCCAGGCTTGGGTTTATGTGCAGGGGTGCCCCTGATTTATTTAAAGGCCCACTGTAATGTATTGGAATGCTTACATGAATCACCGTATTCACTCCCCATGTTAAGCTTCGTGCCGATGAAGGCTCCTCAGAACTGACTTATGATTGGTCGCCCTGTACCAGCGACCAATCAGGACAACACATAGTCCCTGAGCGGGAAGGACTCTTATTGGTCTTTATCTAAACAACCTCATTGGTTGATTATTGTAAATAGGTGTGGCTATGTTAGCCCGGGAATGTTTAAAAGGAGCCTAGCTCCCAATGTTAATCTGTTCTGGTTATGAATGCGTTTAAGTGCTTGTTCGTTATTTCAATAAAGCTGAATCACTTGCTGAAATCATTCTCCGGATCTTTGTTAGTGGTGATCTAACACCCACCAAATAAAAAAAAAATCCTGGCTACGGGCCTGAGGCCACTATGTCTGAGGAGCAAATAAATCTAAAGGGAGAAATGGGAACACTTGCCATCTGTCAGTGGGACTTCTGTAGCTGCACAAACACTGGTGGTTAAAGAACCATCCAAAAGTGTATTTTGGTGAATGATTCAGTTCCTAGTTATACCACAGATTAATATATATATATATATATATATATGAACTAGCCTGATACCCGTGCTTCACTACGGTATTTAAGTTCCATAAATCCAGTTATAATACTGATTATGTGAAATT
>NW_015176526.1:60765-76912 GCF_001447785.1 Gekko japonicus | reverse complement strand
TTGGTGTATCTGGCTCGACGTTTGCCAGGAGCTTTCTTGGGGGCAGTAAGAGGTGAGAGGTGTGAGGGGGAGTTGGTGTGAGGGAGTAGTGATGTGGTGGACATTTCTTCAGGTTCATGAGGGAGGCACGCATCGAAATGGCTCCTAGAAATGTCATTTACTATCTCCCCATAAATATTCATACCCTGGCCCTGCTCTGGTGTTGGGGTGGATTGTATTTAAAGGCATTGGGGAGGCTGGGCCAGCAGCAGTGCTAAGGCAATCCTGCTGAGCAAACCTCCCTGGCAGCTGTAAGCATCTCACCTCCTCTCCTACACCTGACAGGCAGCTGCCTGTCCAGTGTAGGAGGTGGAGGGGACAGGAGTATTAGAAGCCATTGTGGAGGTGGGGCTGCACCTGACAGACAACTGTTTGTTAGGTGTAGGAGGTGGAGGGAGTGTGTGTGTGAAGCCACCCCAGCTCCTCTCCTACACCTAACAGGCAGTTGCTTGTCCAGTGTAGGAGGGGAAGGGGGAGGAGTATTAGAAGCCACTGTGGAGGTGGGGTGCACCTGACAGACAACTGCCTGTTAGGTGTAGGAGGTGGGGGAGTGTGTTGGAAGCCATCCCACCTCCTCTCCTACACCTGACAGGCAGCTGCCTGTCCAGTGTAGGAGGGGGAGGAGTAGTAGAACCCACAGTGGAGGTGGGGCTGCACCTGACAAACAACCACCTGTTAGGTATAGGAGGTGGGGGGGGGAACGTGTTGGAAGCCATCAGAGAGGCTGAGCCAGCAGTTTTGCTTCACCTCACAGGTGGTTCTTGGCCACTCCTGATTTCCTCAACTGTCATTAGCTGTCTGCAGTCCCCTGTAACTGTTGGCCTTTTTTGACCTCAGAACACTGAGCTCTGCAGCTGACCAGTCAGAGAGTAGGGGATGTAGAGAGGCAGTTGCCTGCCAGCCGCATAGGAATCAGTGGGGGGAGCACATTTTCCCCCTTTTGTCCCACTTAGGGTTGAATTTCTAAAAATCCCTTCTTAGCAAGCACCTATGCCACAGTAGGAGCACTCTCCCTAAATTTGGTGTCTCTAGGTCCAGCGGTTTGGCCTGGGTGTTGATTTTACGGTGAGGGGACTTTCTTTTAGATATAGATACAGATATAGATGGGAGGTGAATGGTGTTGGAAAAATTGGCAAAATAGTTAAATATTAAGAGATTGCAATGGATCTTTGCTTCACTGGAGAGGAGGCATTTTCTTCTATGTAAAAATCTTTATTTCTAAGGGAGGGGTTCACAGGAAATCTACAAAACAGCAAAGACACCTAAGGCTACAACTTTATACTTTGACCACATGGTCTACAACAATGGAGATTCTTCTTCTTCTTGACCCCTAGAAGGAAATCACCTGAATACATTAACCAATGATTTTGAGTAAACAGACTTCAGTTTCACGGGCTTTCTTCCCATTGGCTCTGTGCCAGGTTTCCTTCCAGGTCAGTCTAAACAATAGCATGCAAGGTAAGCACACATTAACCCTATAATGACTGAATTGTAGACCTTGCAACACCCATATTTCCGACAAATGGGAGATGGATCCAGATATCTAAAATGATTCCAAATAAGATGAAAGTAAGAAATACTTTGGGTGCTGGATATTTTAAACTGCACAAATTGGAGGTTCTGGACAGTTAAATGAAATGATACAAATATGAAATGATACAAATATGGGCATGGATCATACTATTAGGTAATGTAAATAGTAACAGTTCTGCTTGTGACTAAAGGCATACCAAATAATCACTGGAGGTCCTTCATTCAAGAGCTGAATGTTGGGCACTGGGCTCTCCGCCCCAAAAAACCTTTGGGGATATAAAATTAACTGAAAGAAATCAACAGTGATGCCAATCAGACATTCCTATCACCTCCTTACCACAATATTGTCCCTTCAAATGACTACACAACAATTTATTTATAGTTAGTTATGGATCCCTACAAACAGAGGGCATGGTTTCATTAAACATCATTACATTTTCATTTAAAAATATAACGTATGATTACTTAAATCTCTCCAATCCTTTAGTGCAGGTTTCATGACAATCTTCTCCAATGAGTTGCTAGCATTCGAGCAATTCTACCCTGGGCTTGAAATTCAGCCTGGAAATACTTCTCTATCTTTTCTCTTCATTGTTTGCATACATACCTGTTCCAAGAGATGCTTACCACCAACACCATCTTCTAGTGCCAGGCAGCATGAAAGTTCACTAATGATAACCTCGGGAATTCCCTCTTAAATCTTGTCAGCCATGAGTGTCTAGCTTGGGACCCCTCCCCATATCATTAAATGCTTCAGGGTGCTCTCCAATCTAACTGAAAACTTCCAGCCAGGTTCCCTAGTTGTTGTTGTTGTTGTTGTTCAGTCGCACAGTCGGGTCCGACTCTTCGCGACCCCATGGACAATCTCCCGCCAGGCTCTCCTGTCTTCCGCCGTCCTCCGAAGTTGGCTCAATTTCATGTTCGTTGCATCGCTGACACGACTATCAATCTCACTGAAATCACATCTCTATAAATATCTGACCTCCCCTCCCCCACCAAAGTGCAAAGCAATTCCTCTGGCCAATTTAAATAATAATAAAAAAATCCTGCTTGGACCTGATGTGACTGGCTAATAGCACATTTCTCCCTTAAAGGGTCAGAAGGTCAGACAACTAACATTGTGAATGCACAGTGCAGAGAGATGTAATGGCTTTATATTGTTCTCTTTTCCTAGATAAGCTGCTCAAGGCTGCCTGCCTAGCTGTACCCCTCTTCAACCCTGAACACAATTATTATGGTAACTAAAAATGGCTCTCACTCTATAGGAGGATGGGAAACACACTTGCTATTACTGTTTAGAACCAACCACGCAGTAGGTTTTCATACCAAATGGAGAATTGGGATAGAGTTATAGACTAGGCATAAACAATGTTCTCCCCATTTGAGATATCCAAGTGAAACACCAGTATCTAACATGAGCATATGTCCTGGAAGAGGAATCTACAATCATGTTGTGCACATTTAGTAAAGATAATAATTTTGACATTTACAGCAAACACATTGTATTGCATACTGTAAGACTTCAGCTAGATGGAAGACTACTCCAACCAAAATTCCAAACAGTAGTGCTTAGGATAACAATCTCTTTAACAGCAGATAAGTTTCCTATTCTAAATGTAAATCACACTGTCTGCAAACTCCCAATCTTGCATGATTTATAGAAGTGATTCTCAATTTATTGCAGTTATGTATTGTAGTTCTTAATTCATATGGAAAGATCTAAGTGAACTGTCCCTTTTGTACTCATCCCTTGAATGTTCTCATTTTTACTAGTCACCCCGAGAAGGCTCTGCACTCCCACAAGAAAGGCTAGCTGGCACCGCCCATATCCCAACTGTGGCCCTTTAAATTCACTTCAACAGACAGACCTGTGTGAGAAGCAAGAGCTATGTCAGAACACAGAACAACCCCAAAAGGTCAGCACAGCCTGGAACACAGCTGCATCCCTTTAAATCTACCATAACTCATGGCTCAAGTGCCCATGGTTAGGGCTGCCCTGATAAGAAGCATGGCAGCAGTGGTCCTGTCTGGCTCAATTTCAATAAAAATGAAAACCTTCCATGGCCTGTTCTCAATCCTGTTGACTAAAGTAGGAGGGTGGGAAATGGGGGGGGAGAGGTTCTTATAGGAAGTGCAAAAAACATATACCTGTTCACACAACAGATAATTATACATTCCTACTCTCATCCAAAAGTAGGAGGGTGGGAAATGGGGGGGGAGGTTCTTATAGGAAGTGCAAAAACCATATACCTGTTCACACAACAAATAATTATACATTCCTACTCTCATCCGAACACTCATCATCACATCTTCATACAACCACCATTGAACCACCAAAATTTATCTCACCTCATCCACACAGCACAAGAGCTCCAGACGCTTCTCCTTCTCTCTTGGCAGCAAACAGCAAAAGCCAGCAAAGTAGAGGCAAGAGCTGAATATGTACCCCCTTCCCCACATATTCCCATTGGACAGCCAATACTTAGCCATCCAACTGGGGCTTCGTGCCTTATTTAAAGAGGGGCCAGGCAAACAAATCCCTGGCTTTAATGCCATGAATACCTCTTGTGAAGGAAAACAACATTTAATTTTCAACATCCCTAAAGGGATAAGAGATGCCTCTCCTGTGTACTATGTTGCAGTGATGTAAGAAGCTAAGTATCAGTTGAGGTCTAGACCTGAATCTCATCTCTTCCATAAACACATTAGGTGGCCTTAGGTTTTGTTATAGATTTCTCTTCTAGGCGATATGTTCATCTTTATTATTTTCTTCATTTATACCCCATGTTTCTCCCCAGTAGGGACCCAAAGTAAGTTAGGCTGAGTGTGTGTGACTAGCCCAAGGTCATGTAGCAACCTTCTGTAGTAGCATGGTGTTTTGAACCTGGGTTTCCCAGATGCAAGTTCAACACTGTGGCCATTACATCATATCAGTATACTGTAACCACTTCACCACACCACACTGCAAGCAATGGTTTAACAAAGTATATTTAGTGCTTCATTACTTCAAAGAACGTAGAGGTCAGTGTTACATTTAAAAAATTCAATACAACAAATAAACTTGGTATTAGTATTTTCATATTCTGAAATATTGGGCTTACAGGGTTGGAGATTGGAAGGTTTACCAAGATAATATGAAGAGTAGGGGTGTGCCTGAAAAATACCTTATTAAACCTTATTGGTTTAAACTGGGCTGCAGGAGAAGCCTGAGTACTGGCCTGAGTCCTAATGATGCACACTTGGGGCCAATGGTTCAATTGAATGAGCAAGCCAAACTATAAAGAACATAGCAGTACTTTTTGTACAACCAGTTGTATGCTAGGCTTTAGATGAAGAAAAGTATTGGTAAGAGTGGACCAGGCCTAGCCTGGATAGCACAGGCTAGCCAGATGTTGTCAGATCTCAGAAGTTAAGCAGGGTCAGTCCTGGTCAGTATATGGAAGGGAGATCACCAAGGAATACCACAGGGTATGGCAAACCACCTCTGAATGTCTCTTGCCTTGAAAACCCCACAGGGTCACCATAAGTCAGCTGTGACTACTCCTGACATCCTTCTTTAGTGACCTAATAACATGACTTTCCAATCCTTGCAGGAAGTCCCCCCCTCACATGTCTATAGAGCTCTCTAGTCAATAAGGATCTGTAACTGTGTTAGTTTCTAACCCGTGGATCACCCAAAGTATATGAATATATTTATTTAAAACTTTTTCATCCTGCCTTTCTCATCTGGGACTTGAAATACATTACAAAATTCTTAAAACACATCAACAATATGATTATTGTCAACATCACGACTGAGGGGTGATATCATCGAGGTCTATTAGATTATGCATGGGATAGAGCAGGTTGAGAAAGAAGTACTTGCCACCCAAATCGGAATAAAGAGACAGACAACAGTGTTGGGTACTAATGGGCCACTTTTTATTTAATCAAAACAAGCATAACGGCTTAAAGTGTCCAAAGGGGAAGACAGATGCGGCATGGCAAGGCTCGGTTCTGGCCAGCAGGCCAGTGTAATTGCAGGAACCAACCCAACCCCCGAACCGCAAGGCTCAAAGGGAGGAAAAAATCCCTGCAATCCTTAGGCAGTCTGTTTTCCCCGCCCCGAGCTGCATGGCCCAAAGGCTGTACTTACAAGACCCCTATGCCCTCAAGTGGGGTTATAAGCCGATGATCACCGTGCCGCCATCTGTAACTGAATAACACCCTGCCAACAAAGTGACCAACCTATTTAAACCCAGCCTCACCCATAAACATCTCCACCCATTATAGATAGGGACTCCAGGGCTAATGATGCTCTGTATTCTTGGTGCTTGGGGGGGGTCAATAGTGGGAGGGCTTCTAGTGTCCTGGCCCCACTGGTGGACCTCCTGATGGCACCTGGTATTTTTGGCCACTGTGTGACAGAGTGTTGGACTGGATAGGCCATTGGCCTGATCCAACATTGGCTTCTCTTATGTTCTTATTAAAACCAATACATGTCGGATATCAACAATGACTATCCAATATAGCTACAAAACTACTACAACTTTGAAAAGGCTCTCTTAAAAAATTCTGCCTTACAGTGATGTTGGAATACCAGCACGGGGGCCTTCCTAACAACCTGATGAAGGCAAGTGTACACAACTCTTTAGGTCGAGCAGACAATGCATCTACCTGCAAGATGTTGTCTGAAGCAGACAATAGAGCTGCTGCTCATATTAGATACTGGTTTATTTTTTCTTGGATATCTCAAATAGTAAAAATAATTCTTTGGAAACACTCTGTGTCCTGTACCCTGACCATCTTTTCACCTCAGCCCACCATATCTGCAATATGAGGATAATAATACTCACTTATATTACAAAATTATTTTAAGGATCACAGTAAAATACTACAGTTAAAGGATTTGGATACTGAAAAATAGTAAAGAAATGCTTAGTATTTTTCTCTCTTATAGTAATAAGTTATTTCTAGGCTGCTTCCATATGGAAATTCTGGACAACTTTGGCAACCAAACTGGAACAGGTATGTGTTCGTTATTACATAGCGATATATATCTATATTTTCTTAATCTTTAAGATTGTTTGCATGCCTGTTCCATGTCAGCTTTCAATTCTCTCCTCCAACAATTGCATGCCTGTTCCATGTCTCTCCTCCAACAATTGCATGCCTGTTCCATGTCAGCTTTCAATTCTCTCCTCCAACAATTACCTACATTTTCGTTTTAAAAGGAAACTTAAGAGGAAAGGCTTCCATTTTAGAGGGAGTCCATGTAGTATTATTTGGGGAGGGTCAATGAAACAGAAATTTTATCTATAAAACACAATTCCATATGTACAAAAATCTTTTGAATAATGTCTGATGTTATCTATTTTTGTTAAGTGTTGAATCAGATTTCATTTGCATTGATGCAATATATATTAATGTGTTAGTATTTTCAAATACCTACTTACATGACCATTTACTGAAATAGATTTCTGTACGCATTATTTTCAAGATTAGCCTCCATAAAAAGTCATCACATATAGCACATGTAAATGGAGTTCAAAATTCTTCCTAGGGCCTCACCAAATTGGGTATCTTAATTTTGAACTTAGCCTTAGAATGTGGCTCTAGATATCTGTGCAATGGGACCAAGGACAGAAAGAAGTCACATGTTCACAAACATGGGGGAAGCTCCTGGTTTGTGGGGGGATGACAACAATTTTTTTAAAAAATTATATCTTAAGAAGCCCCCTAATGGATAAATGATGTCTTTACACAGCAAACAAAAGACAGGAGTAGGTGGTGTACCACAGTGATGAAAGAGCATTGACACCAGTGAAGTAATAATTTTGTCTCCCCTCTTCCTGCCACATGACTCTGCCATGTGACTTCCTGTCATGTACTTGCAGCTCAATAGGCCGTAGGTCTTGAGAGGTTGAAGGCCACTGATCTGTGTTCTAATTAGTATGATGTAATTTGAGGCATGGTAAAATGTGGCCTTTTAAAAAACTTTTGTTTCTTTTTTCACACTCTCACTTCCATTTGTAGACACTAATGTATGATAATATTTTGCTATATATGAAAATGGCTGAGGAGCTAATAAATTATTTTGCTTCAGTTACAAAAGATATAACTCATTTTTTTCTGAATGAAAAAAAATATCATTACCATTCAGGAACAACAGTTTACCGATTCCTCATTTGCAGTTCCACAAGGGATTTACAAAGTCTTTTTCATTTTTTTAAAATGGAAGATTGGGTCCCTGAACCTTCTGTTCAGGGAATAGTATTTTTAAAATCTGGCAGTTCTCTGAACAGGTTCTTTTTTATTCTAATAACAAAGTATATTAATGCAATTGATTATGTCTCTGGGCTATACAACTGAGACTGAGAAGATAATCTTCTGAATGGTTATAGGAGAATCTCTCTCTTTTCTAGTATTTCAGTTTAAAATGTTGAGATTTCTAAAATATTCTCAGATAAACTGTAAAGAACTTTGATTCAGGTGGGTAGCTGTGTGGGTCTGAAGCAGCAGAACAAAGTTTGAGTCCAGTGGCACCTTTAGCACCAGCAAAGCTTTATATGTGACTTCTGTTGGTTATTTCTGTTTCAATGTATCTGAAGAAGTGTGCATGCGCACGAAAGCTTATACCCAGAATAAAACTTTGTTGGTCTTAAAGGTGCCACTGGACTCAAACCTTGTAAAGAACATTTTTATCCAGACAGAGTTTAAGAGAAAGACTTCACATCCTGTGTTGAAAACAGATTACTTGGAATTATTTTTAAAAGAGTGCCTTGTAGAGCATATTGACAATTATATGAAGATTTTGAATATCAACACCGAAATTCTGGACACATCAGGGAATTAATTTATAATTGTACCTGTCTGCTATATCTACAATGTAGTCCTATGCAGAGTTACTCCAGTCTAAACCCATACAATTGTGCATAGGATTGCACTATTTGTGGCTCGCTTGCATGTACAAAACATAGGTTGTACCTTTCCATCTCTGATAATCTTTGTTCTTAAACATATAGAAACAATTTTCTCACGCATTCTCTACTAAGGATGAGCACAAATCTGAAAATGGAGATTCATCCTAATTCGTACTTCATGAGGTCATGAACCTCCTTGAACCTCCCTGTACCTCCCTGTATACCAAACCATGGTGAACTCACCACTTGGACGTCATTCATGCGCAGTGCCCACTTGCAAAAGCCATTTAAAAGGAACATTCCCTTTAAACAAGCTGTACAGGATTAGCCCACTCAGGCCAGTCCAGGAATGGGAGGGAATCTTGTACTTTTTCAGTACATTAAACAACAAACCACAAGATGGTCTATATCCTCTATGGTTTCCAGAACAATATGCCACCAGAACCTCTTTTCACTAGTCCCTGCCTTTCCTAAGGGAGAGATTCCAAACCTTTAGTTAGCATCTGGGATTTAACACAATAGCAACTCTATCCAGAGGTGCACACTTTACTCTCCAATGGTAATGTATATGGTGAGCGTTTAGGCCACAAGATTTAGGCTTGGAATGCAAGTTACAACATCAGAGACCCATTAGAAATAAGAATAATTTTTATTCAGTACAGAGCATAGCAAAACAGACTATATAAGAGATTACTGAAAACAAGAAAAACCTATGGCTCTGTGCCTTAACTACACAGTAAATATATTCATAGTTACCAGTGAAGTGTCCATATTCCAAGAGTGTCCAAGGTATACAGTCCAAATAGACACCAAGGGATTTTGAAGAGAAATCCCATCCTTGCACCCATGTGCTCCAGTTCACAAAGCAACTCTTTGTATCTCATGAGGCAGCATTTCCAGGTGCAATAAAACAGACAGCATGAGGAAGAAGGGAGAGCTAAGCAAGAGAGCCCCCAGAGCAAGCAAAACTCTCATTCCCACAGGGATCAGAACAATTATAGTCTAATTCCAGTCACAAATTAGATGTGGCTATTAGCCAATTGCGAGTGGGCATGGGTGTGCCCAATTGTTGGTTGTCATAGTTGCATGTGGGGATAGGCTAGAAGTTTGGAGCCCCTCCTGCAAGCAATTGACCTAGTTTCCAGGTACTTCATGGCCTACGTGACTATTCTCATGTGGACCAGAGAGTGTAGCCATGAGGTCTGGCTTTTGGCATGAAAGTGTGAAAGAATGTGGGTTTATGGCATGGCTATTGAGGCCATGTGGCCCCACCATTTGGCTTGCAACAGGAAACAAGACACAGCATGTTATCAGAAAGACATCACAGGAGAAGGCATGAGACTTTTAGAAATCAATATTTATATATACAGGCTGAAAGGGATACAAGCCATTTCAGCAATCCCTCTCCCCCCTCCCACCATGAGCCTCACAAACCTCCAAAACCACATTAAGGGTCGTGGGTAGGGATGGGCATGAACTTCTGTTTCAAGAACCACAAACTGGCAGTGTTCATCAGAAAATTAGGTTTGTGATGAGGTTCGTGCCCATCCCTATTCTCTACTTCCTCTTTGGAACTAATGTAAACTTTCCTGTCCTTATATAATTATCTATCTGTGGAGATATTGACTGAATTTTATACCTAACATTCCAAGTCTCTACTCCATAATTTTAAATTGATAGGCTGAAACTTTTTTGGGGAAATATAAGGGAAAAAATCTTGATGCTTAATGTGTTGATGCTATTTTGCTTCAGAACAATAGTGGGCAAAGCTTCCCTGTTAGTATGTAACAGGATGTACTTAAAACCACAGGGACTAAAAAAAAGAGGCAGTTCTAGTGATCAATAGAAAAAACCCTCATAATTTAATCTGGTTAATATACAGTTTGATAGGTAGTAAAATTTGCATTGGTATATCCTCTGTCCTCTTGCCCAGGAGTGCAATATTCCTTAAACAGTTTGGTTTCTATCATTTTGGGCAGTGAAAGCTGATCATGCTAGTGTATCCCCACTAGCAGTTCAAGCCTCAGCAAATTAGGGCATAAAGATTAATTTCTGGAGAAAGGGTTATTCCCACCATGTTACCAGTCTTTCGATTTCCACTACTTCTATATGCAGTGCTTGTGCTGCTGAAAATGTTTGTAATGTAGAACTCTGAATGCCAAACTCTTTGCATTCTTCTGCATGAACCAGAAGGGCAAGTCTGAATACTGATAATGCAAAAGCAATTGACATTCAAGGGAACAGATGCTGATCTACCTTCTTATACTGGCCATATAAAGTGTCAATTTACAAGCTGAGGCCACAGTGTTGTGGAAAGGAATCCTCTGGAGAATTCACAGCCTTGGCTTTCCTGTCTAAAAGACTAAACATTTGCTAAGAAATAAGGCTGTGTGTTGCTCTTCAGACAGTGAACTAAACAGGCTCTTATGTTGGATCTTTTTGGGAAGGAGAAATGAGGGAAAAACATTTACAGATACAACTCAGCCATGGATAGGAGAAAAGGTGGAGAAGTTATCTTTGTGGTGTTTCCAAATGGAGAATTTACCCCACATGGGTAGCAAAAAGTCCTTGCATTAACTTGGTAGCATCCAGATAACATTATGTCCAGTCTAGCCTTGACCAATGCTCCCTCTAAGCTGTGGCATCTTGTGAGCAAAAAAATTCTACTTTGTGAGCTACTGGCATTAAAGCTGTGAGCGAGGAATTTGGCTACTCCATTCCCCCCTCCTCCTGCGATGATTATTTTTAAATGAAGGCAGAATCTCATCTTGAAGTATGCAAAGGAGGGGGGGAACAACCAAAAAGTTTCTTCTTTTTTTGCAAGTCCTTTTCTTTGCAAGTTCATTCAAGAAGAAAAAAAAGAGGAGGAGGAAGAAGAAGAGGAAGAAGATTGCTCCCCCCTCCTCCAACCTCACCCACCCACCTGAGTCCAGCTCTCTGGGTGATGACCAAGTAAATGCCAGGGCAATGTCCCATTGCAAGCAGGGGAATCCACAGCACTTGTTTCAAAGGGAAATTATCGCGCGTAACTTGCAACTCCCCAACAAGCCAGTTCCGGAGGGAAATTGTGTGGATGAGTGGGGGGGGGAGCAGAAAGAAAGGTTGCGGGAACCTGGGCTGTGTGTTTCTTTGTGCGGTGTGAAATTGACCAGGAGAGCTTTTGTGGGGGGTAACTGAAACAAAGGGTCTTTCCAAGTTAGAAAAGAAGGGAGGGAGGGTGCCTGTGTGAGTGTGTGGCTGGCTGGCTGGCTGGCTGGCTGCAAGGATCGGCGGGGGGGGAGGGAGAGGGAGAGGAGAGGGGGGGGAGTGAGAAGGGGGGGATGGTGGGGGAAAATGCAAAGTTTTGAGGCAAATATTTTCAGGCAAGCGTTGGAGGGACTGGAGGATGCTGCGAAGCCAGTTTGCAAAGGAAAGGGGCATTGGGAAAGAGAGAGAGAGAGGCATGGGGGGGGTTTGGAAAAGGTCGGTCCAAAGTTGGCGAGTGCAGGAGAGCTCAGGAGCGGCGGCGGCAGGAGCAGCAGCCACTGCCAGGGAAAGAAAGGTGGCTGGAGGTGTGGTGGGGGAAGCCTAATGGAAGCCACATGGAGAAAGGACGCCTGGCCCGGGCTGGAGTGGTGAGGCCGCAGTGGGGAGTATCCTAGTCCTCATGCCTCAGCAGCCCCTCCCCAGGCCTCTGCTCTGCCCACCAGCTGGCCTTCCTCAGCCTCAGCTTGATTTGCTGCCCCATTGCTCCCCAGTCCTCACACAGGCAACCAAATGATTTCCCCACTCACTTGTAGCTCCAGAGATGCTGGGTACTGTGTGCTTTGACTGCACTGACAACTGAGGCAGTGGTGGTGAGTTAAGCGAGAGTGGCAAACTGTGGAGCAGGAGGAGGGCCTGTTCAACACAAAGTCCTTTTGGGCAGAAACAGACGTGCACCGCACGTGCTCCTAGAGTGGATAGGAATGGATTGTCGCTTCTTCTAGCAAGTAGAGTGGAGCAGGACTTTTGGCAAGGGGAGGGGCGATGAGGGGGCAGGCCAGTGTGGCCTCGATGTATGGTGGTACTCTAGGCAACTGCCTAACCTCGCCTTATGGAAGCGTCAGCCCTGTACTGTTCTTCAGACCAGTGATCATTAGCAGCTAAGAATCAAAGGGCAGTTCTGGTTTCTTTTACATCCTTTGAGAAGAAAAAATTATGTTAATGTCTCACAACCACATACCCTGGTGTGATGAAAATTACATTCATTTTAGGTTTACTATGACAAAGCAGAAGAGGATTAAACCTATATATTTAACAGTGACATCCTAAGCAAAGTTGGACTCTTTGAGAAATCAATGAATTTAGGAGGGCATTTTCCTCGTAATTTAATGAGCCTTCCCTGTAATCACCTTTCATTTTTGCCTTGAGTATCCAGAAAAGCAACATTGCTTTTCTGTATGATACTGGCTGTGATTTTGCCTTGAGTATCCAGAAAAGCAACATGGCTGTGGTCACACAAGCAGTTTGGCTCGACACAGCTACCCCTCCCCCTCTGGATCAAATGGGCGCAGCCGCAGTCAGACAGCCACATCTATCAGGCGTTCCCCTGTCATACTCATCCCATCATAGGATGATCTGGAGCCATGTTAAAAAGGCACCACATCACAAGTGGTGTTTTTGGTTCCCCACATGTTCATTGCACATGGCCAGATGTCTGAACATGGGGGAGCACACACAAAACATATTTGGCAGTCTGAACCTGCAGATCCATTTCCACCACTTGGCAGGGTTTTTTTGAATTTTTGCCTATATGTGTATGTGTGCACATGCACAGGAGTGCATGTGTGCATGTGCACATGCACACACACTTATGTGCACAATGACTGGTCTAAGGACTGTAGAAATAAACTGAATTGCACTTATGTGCACACATGAGCACACATGCGCAAATGCATTCTGAAAATTTCTGGGCAGCGCCCTCTGTGGCTGATGCACTGCAGTAATGTGGATGCTTGACCATGGAATGTCTGCATGGGTAACTCACAGCAGGGTGAGCTGTCTGGAAGATATGCTCTACAACACTTTAAACCGGTACAATTAGAGGTGGCACTATATCATACAAAGCCACCAGTGTGACCACTATCATTGCTCTTCCATCTTGTAATTAAAGGTCAGCAATTTTTAATAGCTTCAAGCAAGACATATCTTTGTTCCAACTTCCTTTAAATACCTCTTTGAAACTTATTGCTTTAAGAAAAATTGACAAGTTTTGAAAAATTAGCTATAAACAGTGAAAGAAATATATTCTCTAAGATATATAATTTTCTATTAGAGGCTGATAGTAAATGGCAGAAAACATTTGAAAACTCTGGATGAAAGATTTGAAAGTCCCAATAATCTCAGTGGTTCGGGCATCAGTGTTAAGAAGTGGTTTAAACTTTTCAGTAAACCTTTCTCCCAAAGAAAATTTAATAAAAATGCTATATCAGTGGCACCTATCACCATATAAATTAGCAAAAATATACCAAGGGGCTAATGAAGATTATTTGGTATGTGGGGCTACTAGTGCCAATTTTATACACATCTGGTGGAAGTGTAGGAGAGCAGAAGATTTCTGGAATATGATTGATACAGTTATGTCTAAGGGTATAAGGAAAGAGCTACTGTTATCTCCTAAGATTTTGTTGTTGTTGTTAAATCATGTAGAATTCATTTATAAAGATGTTTATGCATTTTTTTCTTAATGCCACAACATCTGCATGGCTAATTTTTGCTCAGAACATAATCCCAAAGAAAGAGGATTGGTTAGAGAAATTAGTACAATGTATCCGTCTATGTAAACTAACTTGACTACTACATGGCCAAATATCTGATAAATTTGGAAAACAGAATGCTTTCCTGTCTAGAGTGAGAGGTTAATTTCAAGCTTGTATAATTTATGCTTTATAATATTTCAGACCTTTGTCATGCAAGTCTAGGCATGTTCTTCACTTAAAAGAGTACAGTGTAAAGTTTTTCTGTAGATATCCCCGTTTTAAACTACAACATAAATTAAAATGGAACAATAATACAGAATGAACCTTTTTTACATAAAATCAAAGGCAGCTCTTGCTTTACTTAAAGGAATTACTGCATCATAGAGGGGATACTTGATAATCCACTGGTTATGCTTGTTTTCTGCTCACAGATGGCTCTCATCTGAGCCAAATGTTGGACACACTATTTACCTGCATCCAAAAAGCTTAGCCTTGTTTGATTACCAAAAAAAAAAAAAAAGACAATACAGGAAGGATTATATCCCACTTGTTGTAGTTGACCCCCCCCCCCATGTCTGCTGCCACCGACATAATTTTTGTGGGGGGGAAAGAAAAACACACCTTGAAATGCGACTTACTACTTAGGTGTGTATCTCTCTGTGTTATATCTGTTTGTGACTGTTGAAGTGTCCCTATCAGTTAACAAATATGTTCCTACACTGCCTTATGGGAAGTAATTTTCTCCCCCCCCACACACAAAAGCTTATTTTTTAAAAAATTTCTGTGCCACTAAATAGATACATCTCATGTCTTATTGCAATGCAGTATTTATGACATGTCTCACTGACATTGAAAAATAAACTGAAAAGCAGCTCAGTGGTCATGATCTGGGACAAATTCAAGCATGAACATTATCATACTGCTTCATGGGACTTATTTTTTCTGTATAAGCCATATATTTCCGTAGGCATATTCTTGCATCATGATGAGAAGCTCTTCTCATTGGCTACCTTGATGAGCTGTATATTTTCACTTTAAATAAAATTGAACCCAGCAGTAATGAAGAGCTGCAAGCATCCTCCAGGGCAAAAGTGGCCACAAGCTTCAACACAGAAGTTAACAGTCTAACTTAATTACCAAGGTAGAGCCAAGTACTAAGCTGCTTGGCATTGAGGGAGTCTGGCCAAGAAGGCTTCACTTCCATGTACATGAGGTATTTTATCAAGATGTGTTCAGCTAGTGATTGCATTTACTTCAACATTTTCAGTACCTCCTTAATGCTTATTTAATCCCCCCTTCCCTTGCGCACATATTGCTTTAGAAATACTTAGAGAAGGATCCTTCAGGAAGTCAATTCCACAGTGAAATTTGGAATACTTTCAAAAACCCTGAAAGCATTATTGCTTTTGGCTGAACTGTGAAGAACTGATGTGTGTAAATCTTGAGAATTGTCCCTTCAGGCCTCTGCATTCCTCAATAAAGTCGTAGCTGAGAAGAGGACTGTTTATTCCCTTATTAAAATGTAGTAAAACACGGAATAAATATTGCACAATATTGCAATTCTAGCATCAGAAAACCTTCTGTCAGAATAAAACAACACATTCCCAAAGGACTTGTTGAACGATCTGTAGACCATGAAACTACCAATCTCTCCCTTATATATAATTGAGTAAGACGCAGCGTAAGACTCAGCAGAGACAAAATGTGCTCCATCAGCCATTGGCCGGCCAGCTGCCGCTCAAGCCTGCTGCCATGCCATTGGCTGGGAGGCGGGAGGTGAACGCTGCGTGTGAACGGTGCGGCGGTGGCGCCGATACGCCCCTCGTCGCGGCCCGATTTTCCTCCCCCACCCACCCAGTTGGAGACCGGCAGTGGCGATTCCTTCTCCCCCCCAACGGCCCTGCGGCTTCCCTGCCCCCCCGCGCCGCTTCTCTTGCCCACCTGGAAAGCCAG
>NW_015176526.1:43616-60615 GCF_001447785.1 Gekko japonicus | reverse complement strand
TTCCTTCCTTCCTTCCTTCCTTCCTTCCTTCCTTCCTTCCTTCCTTCCTTCCTTCCTTCTTTCTTCCTTCCTTCTTCCACCCACCCTCCCTACCTACCTACCTTTCTAGGCATTCGTTGTCTCCGTCCACAATGGGCTTTGCTCCCTTGTCTGTATATAATGCTAATGAAAGAATTCTAACTGGGGAGTTCCTACTTATTTATCCACAGTTTAATGCACTTTGGATTGGGAACTCATCTAAAATGCAAGGGAGAGGAGGCTCTAAAGTGTGTATATCAAGACTGTTAACAGCCAAATCCACTTGATACTTTAACAAGTAAAGTTGAATGTAAATCCTCTCCGCCTATTAATTGTTGGCTTTAGCCGAGAAGGCTAAAATGAAAGAATGTCTTTTTTTAAAAAAATTGCCTCTATGACAATGGGTTTTTCCAGGGGCACAAAAACCTACAGGGCAGAATTGTTTACCTCTTTTGAGGCATCAGTGGCAAGTGCCTCACTAAGGCTGCGGTCAGCCATGCTGTTTGGTGCAGAGGGGAAGTGAGCCTATTTCCCCTGGTTGAAATTGACACTGTGTTGCACGATCACACATTCTTTGTAGTTGTGGGCTCAGCCTATCACTGCCCAATCATATGGCACATTTCGCTGAGTGGGGTTTTTTGCCTTTTGTTTGCCATACACATAAATGAGGAATCGCACCTTTGCACTGAGAGTTCCCCATGGACTATGCGGTTATGCACATACTGCTAAGTGAGGGAAAAAATGGCACTAAGTCAGGATGGAATGAGCAGACCATCCCGATGGCAAGGGAGCATCCTTGAGCTATCAGACGGGAAAGTCCATCCATGGCCCATTGGCAAGTGTTAGGACCAGACTTTCCCTGGTGTCTTTTAACTCCATTTCTGTGGCAGGGCAGCACAGGGTGCTGACAGCTGCTGGACCTTTCCCAGATGTTGCTGTCTGATCATGCCCTTTAGATCTATCAGGCATTCACAGCTGAGTCAAATCTAAAAACACATCTGACCGTGGCCTACAAGAAGAGTATGAATGTCCCCACAGAAAAGTGGTCTTTTCCCAGGGGAACACTGTTCCTTCAGGTACAAATATATGCCCCTCAAAGGCCCCTTTTTACTGAAAAATGAACCCCATGGAAATTCAGCCCAGCCTTATTAATCTCTTAGTTAACAGAAAGTCTGTATGAAGTACAAGGAGGTGTTACATATAAACAAAGACATGGGTGGTGAGGGGAGCAAGTGAAAGTTTGAGATCACGAACAAGAAAATGGAAATTCTGAGCAATAATAGCTCTAGAATTTATTTTAAAAATATAACCTTACCAGTCTCACAGACTTAAGGTTATCAAAACATTTTTAAAGGATGAGCAGATATCACTGGTGCAGCAACTGAAAGCCAGGTGGGACAAAAGACATGTGCTGTGCCTTTGCATTAACCCGATCCTCTGCAACAATAAAGGATCAGAAAAGATCAGCTTTGAGTGAATGTTTCACTCCCCAGTGATACCTATTAAAGATTTTTTTAAAAAAAAAATCCATTTAAAGGAGAAGATTTTGCTACTAGGTGAAATTTATTGCAGTTTTTACACAGGGCCAAATGTTCTTCTAGGCCTCGAGCGATGTTTGCCAAAGGTACCCCCAGGGCTGAATATTTTTTATAGACAAAAACAGCAGTGCAAAGAAACAAAGGTTAATATTAAAAACAATATGTTCCGTAATATCTCCCAACCATTTACTGTTCTGAGACTCATGGTGATATACCATTCTGTTTAATAGTTTCTTTTAGTCTGTCTCTTGGGAAAGCAACCCTTGAGGTTAAGCTAGAGATAAGATTGAAAGATTTACTGTGATCTTCCATTAAAAGAATTTCAATTGCCTGAAGTAAGTAAATAGTGTGATACCGTTATTTCCCACTTGCTTTCACTGCTGAATATAAGCAAGTTTAATACTGTAAGTATATAAACTGAACCTATATTTGACGACTTGTTTTTACACTTTTTGAAAATAATATAACTGCTTGGAAGACTGAATGCTGGTTTGTGTTTGTTAAAGACTTAGTATTGACCCTCAAACTACTAAATTATGCCACTGATTTATGTGGACATCAATATACTGCCAGATATGATTCAGAGCACATAAAACAATGGCATTATTGATTTGGGAATAAGACTGGGAAATCATTTATTTAGAAAAAGATTATGTCTCCTGTCCAGGGAGCCTACCCAAGACCTTACAAAATAAAATATAATAAAAATATAAACCATTTCAAAGTTGTTTATTAAAGCCAAAAATTAAAAACCTATCGAGAGCATAAAAATAAAAATTATTGAACAATTAAAATGGATTTAATGGTGGTCCAGTATAAAGTTTACTATAAAAAATGGGGTCAGCATTTTTGCCTGGCACATAAAAGAGGCAAGGTGAGCCCCCGCAGGTAAGGTGTTGTATAGGTGAACTACCACTACTGAAAAAGCTCCCCACCTCCCCACTGGTGGAGACATGGAAATCCAGAGGTTAGATGGTGATCTTGTTAGTCATTCCAGGTAAAGGTCAAAGGTCTTAGTTAAGAAAGATACAAAATGGAGACAAATGCTGGAGCTGTTTGTTTTTCTCAGTTTTGATTTGGTATTCCATGGTTCTCTGAACCCAAATAGGATTATTTTGGGGGGAAAGGCATTCTTTTTGAATAAAACATGTTTATAGGGAACTAGATGGTACATGTGATAGATCTATGCATACTAATCATGTCCTTGTATTTTTGCCATGGGTATGACTACCATGGTTTTGTTCTAACTAAAACATTTTGTTGTATGAGTGAGCTCCGTTTACTATCTCATGAAGTTTGTTTTCATATATAGACTTTAAGTAAACAGTTTGTCTAATTCTTTCTGCATTCTCCCCCCCCCATTTTATTGTATTTATTTATTTATGTTATTTACAGTCCATCTTTTTCACAAGGATTCAAGGCAGATTACACACAGTGAGTCAGTACAAGCAACAAAATGGGACGTCCAATAATAAGGTGGCAGAGAGGATACCAGTTCATACCAATGAAAGGAAGGGAATGTAGATCCTCCTGGAGGATGCAGTAGTGTGCAGTGTTGGCACCAAAGCCTTGGCAGCAGCCCTGTGCAGAGGCATAACAAGTGAATGAATTGCAGAAACTGGAACCAACAATTATCACCTGCATTCACATCAGGTTCTTTTGTCCATTCAGCAGCTGTATAGCTGCAAGGCTATACCTTCTGACACTCTCTAGTAAATGTTCCACATCACCTCCAGTGGCACTAAGTTTCTCATTAGTTGCTGTATGCACTTTATCGAAAAGACTCTGACTACCATTGTGACCAACTATAGCATTTGCCTCTGTGCTCCCATCAAATATGCACTAATGCCTGTGGCTAATTGGATACAAGTAAGTAATTTGTTTCCCCCTCCCCCTGGCCTGTTTTAGACTTCTGCATGAATTGTTTCGCATGAAGATATGTGGTAGGAGTAAAAGCTGTGTTTTAGTCTATATTTTAATTGCTTTCTGTGTTCATAATATCTAAATTAACTAACAGGTATTCAGTCACATTAGGATTTAGAAACATCTTTGCTTACTTAAATGTATTACAAGCAGCTAGAAGTGTATCTCATACTAGTACAAAAATTTCACACTCTGCCAAGCTTCTGTGTTTATTAAAAAACAAAAACAAAACCACACTAGTAGAATCATTTTAAAAAGTTTCTTGGGATATATTGGCCCCAGCTCATAAAAATAAATTACTAAGAATGCCTCTGAATGAAAGTTACTGTGTTATAGCTTTCTCATAATTTGATGAACATGATGCATGCAGTTCCATTCATGCTTTTATTTTTTGCCATCAAATTGCAGCCAATTTATGGTGACCCTGTAAGTTTTTCAGGGCAAGAGACATTCAGAGTTGGTTTGCCATTGCCTGCCTCTACATATTGATCCTGGTATTCCTTGGTGGTCTCACATCCAGATACTAACCAGAGCTGGCTCCTCTGAAATCTGAGGAGATCGGACTAGTCTGGGCCATCCAGGATATCATGCGTATTGTACATCACTAATTGTGCTAGAATGTTGATGGTGAGGCATATTCAGATGTGCAACTGATTTTGTACTCTGATGACAATGATGCACCATAGTGGCGTTCACATGAGCATTTTGATCACTGATCTCTTACTCTGGATGTGGTGATTATTTTCTTAACATTTATTTAGGATTATGTATCCATCTATTCCTAACACATCCATCGGTCCTCTGTCAGCACTATAGTTTTTGATAAGCTTGAGAGTAAAAAATAAAACAAGCAAGGCTGGCTATAAAATCACTATGTGTGAACAAACAAAAAATGAACACAAGTACAGCAGTTGTCCAATGAAAAGGAAGAAATGAATAAAAGCAGATTTTAAAAAAATATATCAGATCCTCAACAGACCTTCCAAGGAAAGAAGAGTTGTAGAATTACTACAGAAGAAGACTTCTGATTTGGCGCCATACTAATGATTATATTTATGCTTATTTTTATTTATATCATGCTTTACCTGATCAACCCAAAGTGGCTTGTCACATCATTCCCCCCTCTCATCTTAATCCTCACAACAGCAACCTTGTGAGGCTAGTTTAGGCTGAGAGATTGTGATGGGCCCACAGTCACCTGGTGGGCTTCCATGACTGAGTGAGGGATTTGAACCTGGTTACCCCAGGTGGTTCACATTATATCAGTATTTTGTTAAATATTGATAAACTCAATGCAAAACAAATGATTCTCCAAGACCACTGTAACGATTCCTTGTTTTTGTGTGTGTGTGTCTCTTTAAAAGTTTGGTTGCATGGCTGGTATGATTGGCGGTTGTCAGAGAGGGGGAGGGGTTTTGGAAGTGAATCTGGTTGGATGAGTATCTGAGTCAGTCAATAGATTCAGTTAGATGTTGACAGTTGATGTTCAGGTAGACAGGGAGTTGTGTGTTGAGGCAGTTAAGCTGACTGTTGATGTTGTTCAGAGAAAAAGGAAAAGAGATCTAAAAGCTGAATGTCTAGGAAAAGTAAAGTAAAGTAAAGTTTAAGTGAATA
The DNA here is from genome assembly GCF_001447785.1 of Gekko japonicus. Taxonomy (NCBI): domain Eukaryota; kingdom Metazoa; phylum Chordata; class Lepidosauria; order Squamata; family Gekkonidae; genus Gekko; species Gekko japonicus. Next base: position 55,522 of record NW_015176526.1, on the reverse strand, counting down.
AAAGTTATAGGAAAGTCTGTGTGTCATAACAGACTGGAGTGAAACAGTAAATGTATATGGCATTGAGATAAACAAGTGTTACAAAGTTAGATGCAAAGATCCCGGTCAGTGAGAGATAAGATTGAGTGTGATACCAAAGCAATTGTACATCATTTACACATTACTAGTTACCTTGTATCACCCTCTTATTTAATATTTATTTCAATAAATCCTCTTTTATTCAAGTTTATACCAGCTCTGAATGAAATACTTCCCAGGACCACATAGTCCCTCGTAAGCCTTAAACTCGGTCTACCAAACTAGTAAGAGCCAAAGTAAAAGCATAAAGGTTTGGAAATCCTTAAAATTTCCTGGTGGCAGCAGAATCTACCCAGTAAAGAAAAATAAAGTGAACTTTTAAAGTGAAAATAGTCCTCCCAATAAGGAGGACGTCACAACCCTGTATCTGATTTTTAAGATGCAGCCATCACTGATAGTAAGAAGAAAGTTAATCTGAGTCACTGTCAGTACACCAAGGGGATCACACTAAGTAGAGAAGACAAAGATTAAACTTTTCCTTTCTATTCTCTAGCTTGGTTGCTGGATGATAGGTTCTTCATTAATTTGAAGGGTCTTTACAGTTATGATTTATTCTGAGTGAAGAACAGATAACATCATATGGTGGAAGAGCTGGCCTAATTGTAACTTCAGTTATGCAATAGATGCTGAAATAGGCATTCCCTTGATGGCTTTTCCCCAATATGGCACAACATTCACCATGTGAATATTGCTGCCATGTAGTGAATTTCCCATGCTATACTTTTGCTAGCCATAAATTATGTTTCCAGAATTTTGTGGGAAGATTTCTCTCTGATGTATATTCTCCTTCATTCATGTCCTGTACACCATTCCCTGTGTAGATGAGCTATTTACAGTAATCCTAAACAGGTCTACTCAGAATCTTACTGAAGTCTACTCAGTAGGGCTTACTTCCAGGAAAGTGTTCATAGGATTATATTGTTAATATACACAGTGTGTTGGATCCAGACTAAATTTTCTGCTAAAGGAAGAAATGGGGGAATTTCTACAAAATCCTTATTCCCCAACCCAGTCAGAAGAAAGAGACAGACCCTATATTTTGATTTAAACAAGGGCTACTTTATTAACTATTTACAACTTGTATGGCAAGGGTGAGAAACCGCCCCACACACACACCCAGGTGCAGAATAGGCAAGGCAGGTGTCACTCAGAGACCATCTACTTGCCCTCCTATGGGCGAGATACCTGCCCTGTCCCTGAGCCATACCCATACCCATCAGTGGCAAGGCAAAATGGTAACTGCCCTGGAGCGCCACCCCTGAAGCTACGAAACTTGCAGGGAGAAGCCTAGCCAGAGTGCTCCCCATTCCCAGCCCTGGGCCACAAAACCTGAAGGGTGTTTCTGATGGACCCCTTGTTCCCCAACAGGAACATGGTCAGTGGTGCTCACCTGACCCACTTATCTTACCCCCACTAAACAGCCACCGTCAAGACCAAGCCTCTGCTTAGGACCTCATTCCCAATTGCTGCCAGATCCTTATTCCTGCTGCAGACCCCAATTGGTCTCTCATGCTGCTTTTGGAGGGGGGGGGCTCATCACCAGGAGCAGCATGTTGTGTAGATCAGTGGGCTGTATTGGGAGGGAGGAGGCAGGATAAAAGTACCTTGCATTAGTGGAAAATTGAGCCTGAATACTACCCAGTATTTTATGTCTGCTTCATATTTGTTGTTATCCTACTGGTAACTACAGTTGTACAAGTTGGTGTAGAAGCATCCCTCCCCCCTTTTGTGGAATTTTTGAGGAATGAAAGTTTATATTGAAAATGAAAGATCATCAGTAACCTTGAAAGGAGACTGTGTATTTCACACATATAATTATAAAGTTTTAAGCAAGATTATTGCAACTCATAAACCACGTAGGAGATATCTTCCCTTTATTGTCTCCTAAAAGGGGGAAATCTTCTATTCTCTTTGGTTGGTGGACTAGGAATTACTGTAACCAATTTTCCTGTTGCTTGTTCTCATCAAAATGTATTTAATTACCTACTCTGTTAATGTATTCAGCAACATTCGGTTTCATAGCACTTTTCTATGCTGTCCTTGGACTTTCTGTATGGCTGCCTATGAACCCCATGCATAACACAAGACAGAGATTTGTATGTATAAGACATTTTTCAATAAATGTTTGAAGAAATGAATAACTTGCTCATTTATCAACAACTGACACTAGGTATAAAATAATAGCAACAGGTCAAATAGTTAATTAGAGAATGACACAGACTTTGGAGAATCCTATTGATAGATTGCATTGGCTTTGGAAAAAATATGGCAGAGTTCTGTACTAGAATAATAAATAAGATACAAAAACAGAAACTGAAAATCATAGTGTGTGTATAGCTTTATAAGTCAAACTACAACACAATCTAACTCCCCCAAATACCCCTGCTTGTGGGCTTTCCTGTGATACCAGACTGTTCACTGTGGGGGATAGGGGTGGAGAAGTTATTGGGTAGATTTTAAAAGAAATTATAAACCTGTCTTTCTTAGGACACAAAGAAGGTAACAACAATAAATATAAGATAAATTAAAGTGCTATACATTAAAATACCAAGGTATTTAATATTGAACATTAAAAACAATAAATATGAAACATTGAAAACAGCATTCTCTGCAGAATAAAATCACTCTAGTTATTATTTATTGGAAACATGTATTAGGCTCCTCTCTCCATTGAAGAAACCAAGGGGGCTTACAATATAAATGAAACAACAATTATAAAAACACATAAAAGTCACAATTTAAAAACAATTATGACTGCCAATAAGTAAAAACTAAATCTGTCAAATGCAGTCCTAAATAAAACGGTTTCAACTATCTCTGTACACAGTCAGAAAATGGAGCATTGGCTACTCTGATTTTCTTAACCAAAATATTATATTAATTAAGCACCAATTAATAGGAACATTAGTAACATTGAGAAAATCCAGTGCTGGTGCATAGGGGATGTTTCCATCCCAATAAAATAACATCCCAAATAAACATTTGAATGTTTCCATCCCAATAAAATGTCTGAAGGCTTGTTCTCAGTTCTCTGCAGCTTACTGGAGAAAGAGGAGAGGAGGAGGGAGGGAGCTAGGGATTTGTATTACACAGTTCCCGAGCTGAAGATAATCATAGAAATCACTGGTCTGAGTTGTTACAGTGATTTCTCAGAATGGGAATACAAATGTAAGATTCTTGGAAATTACTAATCCCCTCCCCTGAACAATCTATTTATTTTTCATGTTTAAATGCTTACCAACAACAACGTGTGCACTCGTTCCCCCCCCCCCAATTCTACTGATTTCCCAGGAAATGGCACTTCTCCCTTCTAATTGTATCCTCACAAGGGATGAGATCAGTGTGCTCTCAGTGAATCACCTTTAGTGACAAACCACAGATAGCTACAGTTCTCCTTACCTCCTTCATTTGTGGGGGTGGAGCACTTTTTTCTTTGCAAGTACAAAGGCTGAGGGCATTTTGTTCAGGGGCCTGTAGGACAGGACCTATTGGTCCAATATGCTTGAAACTTGGGAGTTCTTTAGTAGACAGGCAGCTAGTGAGCTGTGATGCAATATTGGCATGATTTGGTTGAAAACTGCCACTCTATCCCCCAAAGTCCCTCCTTCCTCGCTTTGTGAAAGTAAACAGATTAGAACAAGAAAGGATGGAAATGCAGAGTTTTCAGTGGAATTGTAAAAATTATTATTGTCAGTCAGTCACTATAAGATATTAGAGAAATGACTATATTCTGTGCAAACTTGGTGGCATTATCTTAATAAACCACCAATAAATTCGTCATTGATAGCAATAGCCTGGAACCTCTGGAAACCAAACAAAGCACATAGATTTGTATTCCAAACTGGTAATGTACTACATGAACATAAGTAATCTCAGTAAAATCCCTCTCCCAAGCCCCATATATGAACTTACAATGAATTTTTTCTTGGTGCATAACCCTAGAAAGAGATGCAGGTATCTCAGCCAATCTGATACCAGGGAGGTTCAGAAGAGCTGTTCTTGGTCAATCAGGTTATCCTGTGCACCAACTTCTCTCCCACTGCCCCTCATGTATATCTGGTTATAAGAAGCACTTGGATTACTTGTCCGGAGAACTTGTTTGGGGTACACAAACCTGGACTGTTGATATCAAAGTCAAATACCTTTAATGGCATAGCAGTAAGATACATAGATGTACAATAACACGGCATGGATATATAAGACATTATAAGCAATATGAATTAATCCTTTACTAGAATAGATCTATCTTTGACTACTTTGGCAAGAAACTTGGCCACTATAGCTGTAATATTAGTATTAGCATCCTTTAGTAGATTTTGAATAACTTTTTCCCTATTAGAACTATAATTAGGAGGAAATAAAAATGACAATTCTTTGCAGAAGACAGAGTGAAATTGAAAGTCAAAAATAATATGATATATTGAGTCCATGGATTTTAAAGGACAAGAACATAACCTTTCATGAAAGGGAATTTTCTTAAACCAACCTGAAAGCTCTGTTGTTGTTGTTGTTCAGTCGCACAGTCGAGTCCAACTCTTCGCGACCCCATAAGGCTGGACTAAGTTGTGAAGATAGTGGGCCATCTGGCCATATTGTATTGGGAGATTCAACTGAGCCTGAGAAAATATGCTAAATTGTGTAGGATGTAAGACTTGAAGTTCCAGGTCAAGCAGTCTCCGTTTAATAATCTGGAAAATAGAGACTTCATCCAGTGAGTAGAAATACTCTAAGGAAAAGCCAATTTGACTAATCTTCTCAATATATGCCAGCCAGGATGCGCTATAAGTGTCATTTTTGAAATGTGAGATTAAAGAATTTCGTGATGATCCTAAGTGTATTTTCAAATAAAATTTAAAAGTTAATAACCAACATTTAGTAATTATAAAATGTTGGCCTAATTCCAAACAAAGAGAGGAATATGGGACACAGTTAAAAATGCCTAGAGACTGGCGAAAAATACAGGCCCGTAGTCTTTCAAGATTGTTATGAAAGCCTGTTATCCAAATGGGAATTCCATATAATAGTTGGGGGAGAATTTTAATTTCAAAGATCTTTATGGTGCCCGGTAAATATTGATTCCCTCTGGAATAAAAGAATTGTTTAAGGTGTGAAACAGATCATTTAACTAAAGAAATATTACAGGATCTATGGGTTGACCATTTAAGGTTATATTGAAAAGTAATCCCTAGGTATTTGAAATTTTTAACCTGGGCTATCTCAGTTTTCCCTACTGTCCACTTCATAGGCTTCCAACGTTTCGAAAAGACCATAATTAATAACCAAAGAGTTATCAGCACAGAATTTATGAAAAGCGTGCAAATATCTGAGAAGTCCGACCCTGGTACAAGAAAGGATTGTAGTGTCGTCTGTGTAAAGCAAAAGTGGGATCTTTTGAGATCCCAATTTAGGAGGGTGTCCGTTGACATGCTCCAACCTTGATGGGAGATCATTCAAGAATAGATTAAAAAGAAGTGGGGCCAGTATACATCCTTGTTTTACTCCTTTTAAAGTTGGTATTTTAGCAGTTAAATGACCAGATTCTGAATATTTAACTTGACAGACTGTAGATGAATAAAGCTTTTAAATAATAGTCGAGGATCAATATTCAACTTTTCCAACTTTCTCCAAAGTAATTCTCTGGAAACTGAATCAAAAGTGCCTTTTAGATCGATGAAGGCTGTGTACAGTTTTTTAGTGCCCAATTTCATACATTTATCAGCCAGGAAAGTTAGCAGAAAGCAGTGGTCTATGGTAGAATTACCTTTCGAGAAGCCAATCTGTTCAGGACTGATTATCTGCTCAGCGTGTATCCATGTTTTTAACCGTCTTTCTAGAAATTTGGCATATAGCTTCCCTATTATAGATAAAAGACTAATTGGCCTATAATTTTCTGGGCAGTTAGGATTTTTTTAAAAAAAATAGGAATGATGATAGAGTTCAGCCATGCCTGGGGAATCCTCCCTGATTGATTAATTAAAGTGAACAGATTAGCTAAGGGTAAGGACCACCAGTGAGGGTGTTTCAAAAGAACCTCTGCCGGGTTCCCATCGGGGCCTGCAGCCTTGCCTTGTTTCAATTCTGAAATCAAATCAAGCACTTCATCTGCTGTTACCGGTGGCCAGTTGGGAATGTCTGCTGGGATTATATTATCAGTGTCTGGTGAAATATTAACAGGAACGTCAAAGATTGTGCTGTAGTAATCAAACCAAATTTGAGGAGAGATATTAGGACAAGGAAACGTTACTCTATTGTTCGTGTAAGATATGACTTGCCAAAAGGTTTTATTGTTATTAGTTTTTATAGCTTGGAGTAGTTCAGACCATTTCCTATCATAAAAGAGCCTCTGTTTGTTAAGGATAAAATCATGATAAAAGTGATTTTTATCATGATAGGTCTTTAATTTATCATAGTTATTTGAGCTACGAAATTCTTTATATGCAGACCGAACCTGCCTTTTAACTGCATAGCAATCTGCATTGAACCAGGATAGAGGCTTAGGTGTTGTCGAAGAAGGTGATTCCGGCTGTTGTGCTGGAGAAGCGCCTTTGCCTCCCAGCCGGATATGACAGAGAGACTTTGATTAATGAGCAGCCTTGCCTTGCCTTGCCTTCCCCAGCTGGGTGAGCCGGCAGCCGCACACTCGTGTTTCCACGGCGGCCGCAGGGAGCTCTCGGCGGGGGCGGGGCTGGGGCCCGGCGGCTTCCTTGGCCCGTCCCTTTCCCAAGACTCCCTCCCTCCGGAGTCCGCCGCGGCCTGCTGGGCCGGCTCCTCCCTGCCCGGGGAGGCGGCCCCGGGAGCGCCAGCTCGCTCGGCTCTCCTCTCTTCCGCGTCGGGCTCCTGGGGCAGCCATAGCTTGGAGGCTTGAGGGCGAGTGGTGGGCGGGGCTTCTGGGGAAATTTCGGGGGGGGGCGCTAGCCCCCGAGCCCCCGCGAAGATTACGCCGGTGCTGTGAGTACAGTCTTTGTGCCTTGTGGCATGAGGCAGGGAAAACGGACTGCCTTCAGGACAGCCCTGTTTAGGTCCTCTCTTTGAACCTTGCGGTTCAGGGGATGGGGCTATAGGATTGTCAGCTGTGTTGCCCTTGCCGTTGGTTCCAGTTAAAGTTGTCAGATAATAAAGTGGCCCTATAGTTAAACCCAACAATTGTGTCTGTCTCATTATTTCTGGCTTGGGAGGGGCAATGACAGAATGTGGCCTAGTCATGCCAATACAAATGGAAGTATGTCAGCAATTATCAGATGTCATTAGGTGGGTCCATGCCTGGTTTGATGGGCATGCCCACTGCCAGTTCCATGATAAGCTTCCAAGTATTCCTACTGCATGGATGATGGGAGGGAGAAAGATAGGGATATTGTGGTAAGAAGCAGTCCTGGTGGTGGGGAGGAAAAAAGGGTATGAGTTGATGGGGATAATGGAGAGATATAATAAAGAAAGTTAAGTGATGGTGTAAAGGAAGCAGAATTAAACCAAGAGAAAAGGAAGACAGCAAAGAAGAAAGAGAGGGTAAGAGGAAGAAGGGGGGGGAAATAGTTGCTTTTAACTTGTTCTTCATCAAATCCATAATCCCTAACCCATACTGCAGTTAATACACTGTGTTTAATTTAAGATGTAATTGAGGGAATATAAAAAACAACAGCAACTTTTTGTTTTGGGTCCCCACTTTTTTATATATATATGATTGGGTCCAGCCAGTTTTTTCATTCAATGTAACCTAATTTTTCACCTTACTATGGCCCTGCCCTATGTAGCAAGTCTCATGATCCCCAGCATAGCCTTTTTGGTGGTCATAAGGGATCCCATCCTCCTATTTTGACCAACTGAAAAGCTGATTGGACTCAACCCATTTATTGGCTCTTTTTGGTAAAAAGGTAGAATAAACTACTGACAAGATGTCAAGACTAACAAAAATTAAATTATTATAGGTATATCGTTCACACAGCAACACTGCATATTATTAAAAGTCTAATAGTACAGTCCCAAGTACACTTTTTCGGACCAAGCCCATTGAGCAGACATGAGTAAGATCCTGAGTAGATCTGCTTAGTATGGCCTTGTAAAACTTCCACTCAATCTATTCTGCTTGTCTGGTGTCTGGAAGCCCTTGGATTTAAAGCAGCTAGTGCCAGAACCTATTCTAGGGAAGACATTGGAATAGTGTGTATATCTCATGATCTGTCTGCAGCAGCCATGGTGAACAAAATATAATTGTGTACATCAGTAGAGATGCTGTGCTTCTTCTCATCAATGAGTTTGCCAGATAAACTAATTGCAATCAGTGGTAGTGATTCCAGTGAGCTGATCCCAGGATTAATTAGTTGGTATAGCAAACAAAATTATTTCTGAACTGGTTGACAATTGCTCAGTAACCTTTGTGCCATACCAGTTTCTTGATCTCTTGGCCTTATTAAGAGATGGATCTGGCATCCTGGTGAGCCAGGGCATTCCAAATCCAGGAGGGAGAATCCTGGAAAGGCATGGGTAGGCAAAGGAGGGTGCACATTGTGGCCATAGGTGTGTGTGAGGGTTTCAGCTGCATCTACTGGCATGGGCAAATCAGAGGTGGGCTATTTTAGTGTCAATGCTTCCCAGTTGTTCTTTGTCAAATAGATGAAAGGGTAATTATGATTGGGGTGTTATATATGGTTTCCAGGTTTCCAGGCCTCAGGTGGGGGGTGGGGGCATAGGGTTGCCAGGTCCAGATTGGGAAATTCCTGGAGATTTGGAGATGGAAAACAAAGCACAAGAACCACTGGCTAGAGCTAAACAGAATTGAAAGACATTCAATAATACAATAATGGCCAAGGTGTAACGGGAGTACAGAAAAAAGAATAGAGTCCCAAGTATTTCACTGTGTCTCACTCCAGTTGTATAGTGATGTCATAGTCCAACTTGTCGTGCATTCATCATGGAGTGGACATTCAGAAATTCCATCAGTCACAGAAAGCCATAGAGAAGATGCTATGTCCGGATGCAAGTTGCCGCGTTTCGAGTAAATTCTTATTCAAAACCAATAGGCTATAATGGGACCCGATCTCAATAGAAGGCACATACAAAGCCAGTGTAGTAATTCAAGAAGGATCATGGGTCCTGGAGATTTGGATATGGAGCCTGGGGAGTATAGGGACCTCAGTGGGGTACAGTGCCATACTGTGCACCCTCCAAAGCATCTATTTTCTCCAGGACAATGGATCTTTGTAGTCTAAAGATGAGCTGTAATGCTGGGGATCCCTAGGTCCCACCTGGAAGCTGGCAACCCTAAAAAAAACCAACCCTAGTCACTTGAACATTTGTATTGGAGGCTTCCCTCAGGCCATTTCCATCACTACACCCTTCTACAGTTGCGAATTCAGTGCCAACATGGGGCAACGTTGACTCTGACACTACTGGTAGAGGTTCAGAGCCAAAAGGGAGATAAAAAAATAAGGCCAAGGCCAATGGTGCAAATCAGGTAAAAATATTTTTTATTTACTTGATTTGCACCATCAGCCTTGGCCTTATTTTTTATCTCCTGTGGCTGGTGCAGCCCTTTTGTTTTCTTCTTGTAGCCAAAAGGGAGGGCAGAAATGTATCACTGCCAGGGCCGGCATGTTATTGTTAAATTTTAGACTCTTGCCTAGGGTGACGGCTCAATAAGGGTGCCATTCTGGCTGGCCTCGTCCCCTCCTCACCCCGCACAGGAAGCCTCCCTCACTGTCTTCTTGCTCCATCCCCGGCAAGAGACACCCCTCTTTGCAGCCCCCCAGACAGAAAGAGAAGGAGGCGAGGGGGTGGACAGGCGCAGGGAACAGCCTAGGATGAGAAAGTGCCACTCACCCTCTGCCACCCCCGCCCCTGCAGTCTCTTTGGAGCTCCTTTTGCAGCCTGGCACAGGCCCCTCTCCCTCCCCTCGAGCAATCCCCCCCACATGCATTTGCAACTCAAACCGCCCGCTGTGGCTCCGGCGCCCTCCCCCTGCAGCTCCGGTGCCCGCCCCCAACCCGCCCCACACAGGGGGGGCACCAGAATGTATCCTCGCCTAGTGGGTGAAAAAACCTGGAGCCGTCACTGATCACTGCCAGACATGGTATCTCACACTACTATGGTTGAATGAATGAACCTTCAGTCTTCAAATCTTTAATTCGGTCACCAATGTATTAGTTTTATCTAAAGTACCCAGTTTCACCATGGCCACACTGCCAGGCACATTTGCAAGGAGGGGTTAAAGATGTAAACTACTATGGAAAACTACAACTCCTATGATCCTTTGCAAACCATGCAAAAAAGTATGCCCATACAGCAGTGCTACTGAGTTGTAAGACAGTGCACATGTGTGAAAGCCAATAACGTGTGCATGCTGTTGTGCAGCCACCTAGTAAACTCTGCTAAATGGACTAGTGAATAATCACTTTGAACACTGATAAGTCAGTGTCATAATTGGAACAGGTGATTAGGATGTGAACAGAACTCAGGAATTCAGGCATCTCTATACATCAGGAAGTTTCTACAAAACCTGCTCAGGTCAATAAGGTACACAGTTAGTTACCTTTCAGCTACTTAAATATCTGTTATTTGACTCTTCAGCTTTTAATCAAAATGTTAAGTAAAAATATTTTGGGAAAACCTCAGTGTAAGTACGTTGGGATTCTGGATAAATGTTGCAATAAACAATTTTCTTTAAAAATTATTTTACTGTAACATTCAGAATTTCTTGGCCTTAATTTTGAGGAACATTGCTGTGGTTGTTCAGTAGAAATAAGAGAAATGCACTCTGCATGTATAAAAAACTCAGAGTTACAGCAGCTGTCAATTTGGTGAACTAAGGATAGACTGGGTATGATTATTCACTAGGAGGAGAAGGGTATGTCCAAAAGTATGTGCATTGCATATACACAACAAATGCATAAGCAAGCGGTAATGGTGCACTGTGCATTTGAAATGAGGAACATCCCAAACACCCATCCATTCACAGTAAGTAGAGGTCTAAGGGTGATAATGGTAACACTGAAACTCTCCTAACACACAGCCTGTTTGCCCCCTGCTCATGTTGACCCTATAAATGCCCCTTCCATTCTAAAATTAAGTCTGCTCCATTTAAGAACATAGCAGTAAAAAAGAAAGAAATGATGCTATAATTTAATTCTGTTTGCAGGAGAATGTTCTAAAGCCCAACAGGCACTTCTGTTATATGTTTTTCCCTCTCTATTTGAAGCATCTCAATCAAGATCTGCAGGAAAATCAATAATCACAATACTGTTCATATGGTGAATGTCTAATGAATAAGAAAAAATATTGCTGAAAATTAAATACTGCCTGCAGACTTTTTATATGATGCAGAAAATAGAAAATGAATGTACTATATCCAACCCTGAGCTAGTTTCCTATAATGTTATACCATGATATTAAATAAATAGCAACAGACCAGAAGCGTTTTGGTATTCAAGTAGCCCCATGATATTTTACCAAGCTGCTTTCCACCAACACACCAATGATTCCATTTCTTACTACCTTTTCATTTACTGACCATTTTTTAAAAACTTGGTTCTGGCTGCATGCCGAGGTCGATTCAAGGGGGATCGCGGGGGATCGCAGTTCCCCCAGGTGAGGTGCGGGGTGCGGGGCACACAACGAAGCCCCACCCCCTGCTTCCGGCCACCCCACTTCCGGCCCTCATTCAGCCAGGAGGAGGCAGGAGAAGAGGGAGGGTAAGTTGCTTCCTCCCCGCCTCTCCCCACCCCTGCCTGCCTGGGACCAGTGAGGGCCTTGGCAGGTCTTCCTCGCACTCCCGCTGGCCTTGCAGGTCCACTGCCGGGCCCCTGATGGGGCTCGGCAGTGGAGCCACAAGGCCGGCA
>NW_015176526.1:40441-43399 GCF_001447785.1 Gekko japonicus | reverse complement strand
AAACGACCCCTGGCTGCATGTATACAAAAGTTTAGAATTTTTGAAAACAGGATTTTAGGAAAGAGTTTCAGAACAGGAATAATTTCAAAGTGCTATATTTTCTGAAAAGACAACACTAGATTGCTTGCCTAATTTTTGTTCCCCTTTTGCTGCCTTTGAATTTTTAAAATATTTCATAATCTATCTTTAGACTCAGGAAGAAATATGCGCTATAAATGAAGTAAATAAAAATGAAACACAGTTCATCCTAGCAGTGCCTATTCCTTTGAAAGCCATCTTCAGTTTGACAGCAACATAGAAGCCTTTAAGGATATTCATATAACCACATTGCCTGGGCTTCAATAGTTTCATCTAATAATTCAGTGATGTGGGTAAATAATGGGCTCTGTGAATGCTGTACATAATTTTGCAGAACATTCCTATTATGTTGAGGTTGTGTTGCTGTAGTGTTTTATCTGTTTAAAAATGGCTATTTATTGGTAAGCATGCTGGTATTGATGAGTGTACCTCTTTTAGTACTCTCTGAGTTATTTGACATAAGCAGTAGCCACAATTTGGCATATCTCACTTTGGTAAGTTTGCATGGAAATAAAAAAAATGCAGATGTGTTGTTGGCATTTGATTTGAATGCACTATTGGTTTGTTTATTTATTTATTTCAATTTGTATCCCACCCTCCATGCAAGCGGGCTCAGGGCGGGTTCCATAATAAAATTCACAGTACAACAAGTCTAAAACCCTATCTAAAACAATAATCAATAAAAGACCGGTGCCTCAACAGATTTCAACAAGAAGCAGTTTGTTCCCAGATGGCCATTCAGATCTGAGGTCACTGGAGGGGAGGCCAGTAGCAGGTGGGTACCTGCTGCCTCAACTGAAAGCCTGGTGGAAATGGTGGAAGAGCTCTGTCTTGTAGGCCCTGTGGAACTGTAATAGGTCCCGCAGGGCCCTGATTTCTAATGGGAACTCATTCCACCAGGTAGGGGCCAGAGCCAAAAAAGCCCTGGTTGAGGCAAGTCAGAGATCCCTAGGGCCAGGAACCACCAGGTGTTGATTAATAGATTGTAAGTTCCTGCGGGGCTCATATTGCCCTGTGGAACTGTAATAGGTCCCGCAGGGCCCTGATTTCTAATGGGAACTCATTCCACCAGGTAGGGGCCAGGGCCAAAAAAGCCCTGGTTGAGGCAAGTCAGACATCCCTAGGGCCAGGAACCACCAGGAGGTGTTGATTAATAGATTGTAAGTTCCTGCGGGGCTCATATGGGGAGAGGAGGTCTCAAAGGTATGCTGGCCGCTGGCCGTATAGAGCTTTAAAGGTAAGTACCAGCACCTTGAACCAGATCTGGTATACAATAGGCAGCCAGTGCAGTTCCCATAGCACTGGGTGGATACGTGTCCACCCAGACGACACAGTCAGCACCCATGCTGCTGCATTCTGCACCAGCTGCAGTTTCTGGAGCAGGGTCAAGGGCAGCCCCACATAAAGAGGGTCACTGTAGCTAGGTCATGGGGCTGAGATATGGGACTAACTGCCTGATCTGCTTCAGGTGGAAAAAGGCAGACCTAGCAGTGATGGTGGCCTGGGCCTCCATATTCAGTGAGGCAGCCAGGACCACCCCCAGGCTCTTCACCCTTGACATTTGCTCCAATGGCACCCCATGGAGGGTTGGAAGCCTGATTCCCAATCCCAATTTCCCATGACCCAGGTGCAGGACCCTACATCTTTGATGGATTCTGTTTCAGTCTGCTCTGTTGCAACCATCCCACCATGGCTTGTAATGCCCTGTCCAGGTTTTTTGGGGCAGAGTTCAGGAGGCTGTCCATCAGTAGGTAGAGCTGGGCGTCATCTTCATATTGGTGACAACCCAGCCCATACCTCCAGATAATCTGGGCGAGGGGGCACATATAGATATTAAGTAACACTGGGGAAAGAATTGCTCCCTGTGGCACACCACATTCTAGTGGGTGTCACTGATATAATTCTCCTCCAAGCACCACCCTCTGTCCTCAACCTCAGAGAAAGGAGTCCAGCCACTGCAATGTGACCCCCCTGTATCCCCGCATTGACAAGGTGGTGGGTCACCGCATCATTGTCAACCATATTGGATGTCACTGACAGATTGGGAAGTATCAGCAACGCCGATCCACCTCGATGCAGATGTCTCCAGATGTCATCCACCAAGGCAACCAACACCGTCTCCGTCCCATGGCCAGGGTAAAAGCCAGACTGGAAGGGATCCAGGATGAAAGTACAAGTTGTAAGTCCAAGTTACAATTTGTCCCTGCTACATTCCTGTAGAGACCTTCTAGAACAATATATGTATGGTCTAGGAGAAATAGAAGACCTATAGTGGCTACAAATGAGGTATACTCTAGGGCTTCTGCTTCTCCTATGCTATACCATAGAGACCAGGACACAGTGTTTATTGTCACTGGTAAATACTTTAAAGGCCAGAGGCCAGTTAGGGATTCTGAGAAGCACCAGTGTAATCTTTATGGGGGCTCCGGGGCGCCAGCCTTCCCAAAATTTCCCAGCCCACCCCTCGCCCTCCCAAGCCGGCGCCAGGCTCCCCCAGCTCTCATTATGGGCTCTTTAAAAAGTTATGCCCTCCGCAGCTGCTGTTCTGCCTGCCTGCCTGCCGGGGCCCCTCCACCCCCCCACGCCAAAGAGCCGCTGCTGCCAGACCGCAGGCAGAACAAGCATTTCTTGCGAACCTGGTGAGCCGGGGCCCGGGGTGTGTGTGTGGGGGGGGGAGGCGCTGGCGGGAAGTGACGCGATTACACCACTGCCTCCCTCCTCACTGGGAGCGCAGGCTCGTCGCCCCCTTTTTAACCCTCCTCTGCAAGGAGCAAAGCCGGCGGGTACGGGGGAGCCTTTGTGGGCTGCAATGCACCTTCCTGGCTGACCCCCCCCCGTCCAACCATGGAAAATTCTCATTTCCTTTGCACCCGTTCTGGG
>NW_015176526.1:40105-40292 GCF_001447785.1 Gekko japonicus | reverse complement strand
GACCGACACCCCCTCCCCTTCCTGCATGTGCACAGGGGCTGCCAGAGTGACCAGCAAATGGGGCTTGTGCCAGCCAGGCTTGGAGATGAGGATTCTCAAGCTGGACCTGGGCAGAGTTCTCCCTGCCCCCCCTCCCTTCAGCCGGGCAGCCAGCCAAGGAGAATAATTTGGGGCGGAGGGCTTCCCC
>NW_015176526.1:39775-39927 GCF_001447785.1 Gekko japonicus | reverse complement strand
ATGTTTTTAAGTGGTAAATAGTAATCCGTATGGACATATAAGCAACAGCTATTCCCTCCCATCCCCCCCACAGGCCCTTTTCTTCCTCCCCAAATGATCTCTAAGCTACACAGCATTCTTCATCATGCCACAGATGAATTGCCCGTTTATAT
>NW_015176526.1:17763-37839 GCF_001447785.1 Gekko japonicus | reverse complement strand
GGCTTTAGGACCCCTCGGACGGAGTCCCAGCTGCCTCCGGCCATCCCTCTTTCTTTTCTGCCAATGGCTTTTCTGCCGCTTCCTAAAAGCCAGGAATAGTTGTTGTTGTTGTTAAACAACACAAAATCTGAATCTGAATCCGAATTATGGGCTTTAGGACCCCTCGGACGGAGTCCCAGCTGCCTCCGGCCATCCCTCTTTCTTTTCTGCCAATGGCTTTTCTGCCGCTTCCTAAAAGCCAGGAATAGTTGTTGTTGTTGTTAAACAACACAAAATCTGAATCTGAATCCGAATTAGGGTGCGTGTGCACGCGAAAGCTTACACCCAGAACCAAATACCTTTAAACTTTAAAGGTAAGACGGGTGTTTTGCGCATGCGTGAAGATCGCCATTCTGTGGATGGCTGCCTATGCGCATGCTCAAACTGAGGTTTTAAAAAAAATCGCCGACGCCCACTGCGTGTGAATGGGCATACAGCAATGGGCTCCGCTGTGAGGGAGGTAAGTGTGATAGCATTTCAGCCAGCATAAACTGCACCGGTTCCAACCGGTACAGTTTATGCCGGCTGAAACGCCCCGTCTGAATGCACCCAGTGTGTTTGTTGTAGGGAGAGGAAGGGAAGGTGATTGTAAACTGCTCCGAGACTCCTTCGGGTAGTGAAGAGTGGGGTATAAAACCAACTCTTCTTCTCTTCTTAATCTTCTAATTGGCTGACTGGCACCAAGTAAATACATTCCTAATACTGTCCTCACTGTTACTTAAGGTATAAAATTGAACAGGTTTTAACTCTGTTTTCTAATACAAAAAAAATCACCATAGAAACAGAGGGTTACTAATCTTCATACACAGACAACAAAAAACAGTGTCAGTTTTTATTTAATTGTATACCAGAAGTATGGGTGATCCTGTTCTTTTTCTATTTTTATGAGTAGTTCTGAATTGTTTTCCAGATTTTCGCCCACCTGTGTTCAGCCAGCCTCTGTCTGAAAGTTACTAACTAATAAGGAAGCATCTTGCTGTCCCCAGTCTCTTCCATTCAAGGATTAAGACTAATAAGAACTTGGATCAGGGCTTTTTGAATTGTGACCATACAGAATCAGGTACCTTACCTTATAGACCAGGTACAGACAACATGAAGATAGTGTAGTCAATATGATTCTCATTGCATTGTTTTGAGGATGCTATAGTACAGAGTCCTTGCTGCACATATTAAAGCAGGCTGTCCAGCACATAGCAAACACTGGTGAGTGAGGAAAGCAGGGTTTCAGGATTCATGAAATTTTTAACAATCAGAATTGGTTCCCTGGTTGCTAGCAAACATCTTTAAAATGGCCTCGTTACATTTTTAGTTGGATCCAGCACAAAAAATTCTGCTTGTGGTAGAGCTCTTGCATATGCAAAGATGCAAGAAAAAGACTGTGGTAGTCACGTGCCTAGTAATGTTTATTGTATCTGGTTTTGGCACCAAGTATGTGGCCACAGGGATGAGCCTGCCTGGAAACAAGGGAGAGCCAGGAGACCATCCAGTGAGGCTTATACCTCCAGCCTCGACCCTCTGGACTGGTGATGGCCGTGTTGACTGGGCCAGCAGAGGTTTAACCTTGAATTGGGACAGGAAGCCTTTGGTCACCACTGAAAGGAACCCAGGGTGGGAAAGAGGGAGCTGACCCTGGGCCAGCTACCCCTGACATCAAAAACAGCAGGGTTAGTGCTACAGGGACCAGGTCTGGGAGAAACTGACAGAGGCCTAGTCAGTTTCAGGGGTCAGGGAGCATCTCCCTGCCCAGCCAATAGCACATGGAGGGTGGGGGAGAGAAAAAGGCAGGAACATCTGTCAGACCAGTGGTGGGATGACCAACAGGCTTCACAAGAAAGTCGGGGACCGGCATTGCAGAGGGACAGGGAAAGGAAGGGGGGGCAACAGGTCACCATAAAAGCAGGCTTTCCAATGTCTGACGAGGAAGGAGAGGACATGCTCTGGTATGAGGAAAACTGAAGTCCTGGGATGAGAATAAAGAACTAGGTGGTGCAACTCCCTTCCCTCTATCATTCTGAGGCTCTTGGAACCTGTCAGGGATATGCTGCAAGATGGTGAAGGGGAAGCCTTCCATGCTGGGGAAGGCAGCGCATCACAACTTAATTTACTGGTTTAATTTTCTATTTTGATCTGGTGCTCTTATGTTTGTATTGTATTTCATTGCCCAAGTGTTTTGTTGCTTTATTTGAATATACTTCTAATGTGTTATATGCTAGATTTTTTTTTAAAAAAAACAACCTGTATAATAAGTTACCTGAGCTAACACATTTGTGAAGTGCCTCATGAATTATGGCACTTACCCCAAACAGTAGTCCCAAAATGGGTCACAGGGAGATTATTTTGCTGGCAAAGTGAGGTCAGTCCATATAACACACATAATCTGATACTATTTATACAAATGTAATCTGCCTTATTTCAAAATATTGAGCAGGATTTAAGAAAATATTGAATATATAAGATGTTCCTGCTGCCCTCAAAATAATTTCTTTTCTGGTATGGAATGTTTTGATTTTAATATTAAAACGATAGCTAATAAAATAATCAGGACTAAATTGAATTGTAAAGTTTATTTGCTTGAATATGATAATAGCTATGATCCATCATTTGTAAGACACAAGTCTGTAAAACATCTTCTAGAATGAGGTTGTACTGAAACTGAACATTGCCATAAACAACCATTTACAGTGTGTACTGATCTCTAAATAAGGGATGACTGAAATAATGATGATGGGAAGTACTTAATTAAATGGTGCATGGGATGTCATAAACACCAAAATGCTGCCGATGGAAATGAAAAGCAATGTATTGTGGCTGCCATTAAATTGTGAAGTCTCAAATGCATCTACACTATGTCTTCTTGACAAATACTAGTCAATACCTCTACAAGTGCTTTTGAAGTGATTCAAGGGCATCTTGGGGGGCACAGTCCTTTCTCCTAAACTCTCAGTCAAGACTGTAACACATTTCATTCGCAAGGGAAACATTGAGGGAGAGGAATATATTTCATAAATATAAACCAGTACAAGCAATACCGCTAGCTGAAAATACAATTTGCATTTGGGAGATTGATGACTATATTGTCACAAGTGTCAAACGTTCTTCAGATAAACACCTTCTAGGTTCAGGACAAATGCATATTTCATTACATGGCATTGAGGAACGTGATTTGATAGATTTTAGTGCACAGTAAGGTAGTAATTAAATCTGGTCATATCAGTCTAGCAAAAGCAAAAACAAAACATGCACTTTTTTGCAGTCACTTTTTATTACAATCAACACTGGCAGTTAATGTGCTTGTGACAGGATATTTTCATTATTGTGAGAAAAAGAAATGGTAACAATGTTCCAAATGTTGATATATTTAGCACAAAAAAATTGATTGTTAAAATATATATGGATTTTATTTTTAAAAGCTCTTTTCAGAGATTGAAGCTGAACAATTGTTCCCTAGTGTTTTTCTTTAAATAAAGGTATCTAAAAGCTAAGGCTTTAATGAATTTGTCATGTGTGAAACTTTGCTTTTCAGCACATACATTATCACAATTTTAGCATGAATGGTTAAGTTCCAGTGCAATGTGCCAAGAAAAAAAAAAATTCATTATACTTTTGTATAATTAATATTGGAGCTTTTTCTGTAATTGCTTATGTTCATGTAGGACAATGCCGGCTCAGGATTCAAATCCATGTTGTTGTTGTTTTAAAATGCTGGGGTTTGGGACTATTATTTTCAATGGGGAATCTATTGAAGGACCTGGGGCAGCTGCTTGGAAGCAGAACAGCACCATACTTGCACAGAACATAGTCTTCCCTCTATTCTACCCCCCTCCCCCATTTCAAGCAAATTGGACCAAGGGGTTTTTCAGTGGGGGGAAATTGCACAGTCTGTGGCAGCTGTTTGCAAACAGAATAACATCAAATTTGCACAAATCATCGTTCTCTTTCTCATCTCAAGAGCGCCCAAGTTTCAAGTGCATCAAACAATGAGGGTTCAGTTTTACAGACCCCCAAAGTATATCTGGCAGGAAAAGAGTGTCACTTTAGAAAATATAATTGTGAGTTCTTTCTCATTGCAATAAATCAACTGGGTTGGATCCAGTACTAAACTCAGTGAAGTGAATGCACAGATTTAATTTATACCCCACCTTTCTCTTCAAGTGCCTTACGTTGTTCCACCTCTCATTCATTTCATACTGCCTGCTAAACCCCACTCTGCCCATCCAAGTTTGCACAGGGGAGTGTCTGATTTCCAGTGCTTGGCATACCGAAAGGACAATTCTAAACATTCTTACAATGAAGCCACAAACTCTTCTGGCCCTCACCAAATACTGTAACCACCAACCTTCTGAACAAAAAGGGAAAACAAAGAGGTACATACAAAAGGCATGCCATACTTTTATTAAGACCAACCACAATAACAAAAAGCACTGTGCAAGATAAGATTTCAAGTTCTCTGAAACTCTTCATTAAGTTGTTTCAGAGGGTAGTCGTGTTGGTCTGCAGTAGGACAGTTAAATTTGAGTCCAGTGGCACCATAGAGACCAACAAGAATTTCAGGGAGAAGCTTTCGAGAGTCCAAGCTCCCTTCGTCATCCATAGTAGAAGTGGAGATCTCAGTCCTTTTATCCTATTCAGAAGGTGGGAAGAGTGCGGTAAAGAACACTTGTAAAGGATGCAAAGTACAATTTATATTGTTATCAGCAGAGGTCATTTCGGGGGGATCGCGGGGGATTGCAGTTCCCCCAGGTGAGGTACGGGGGCGGGGCACATGACGAAGCCCCGCCCCCTGCTTCCGGTCGCCCCGCTTCCGGCCCTCATTCAGCCAGGAGGAGGCAGGAGAAGAGGGAGGATAAGTTGCTTCCTCCCTGCCTCTCCCCACCCCTGCCTGCCGGGGCCAGGGAGGGCCTTCGCGGGGCTTCCTTGCACTCCCGCCGGCCTTGCAGGTCTACCGCCGGGCCCCTCATGGGGCTTGACAGTGGAGCTGCAAAGCCGGCGGCGGTGGCCGGGACCGTTGGGGGCGGGGTGTGTGGCCTTATGACACACTTCCGGTGATGTCAGGGGGTGTGGCATATGCTAATGAGTTATGCTAATGAGTTCCCCTAGCTCTTTTTCTACAAAATGACCCCTGGTTATCAGTGTTATTAGAGCAGAGGGGAAATGCTGGGGGGGGCAGAAAATTAGTATCTGTAGTGAGATATGTCCCTATTCAGCCCTGTGGGATCCATTGTTCTGAACTTATGAATTTATCCAAGTTCAGCAACCTTTTGTTGTAATTTCCATTTGGAATTTTTTAATTCAAGGACTGCCACTCTTGGGTCAGTAATGGATTGCCTGGAAGATTAAAATGTTCTCCCTCTGGTTTTTGAGTTTTGCAGTTTTAATGTTGGATTTATGTCCATTTTTTCTTTTGCATAGGGAGTGACCTGTTTGTCCAATGCAGAGAGCAGAAGGGCATTGCTACCATTTGATTACATATATAATACTATAAGATGAACAAGTTAATGAATCTGAGATGGTATGTTAAGTGTTCTTAGGTGTACTTATTGTGTTGTCAGAGTGGATATGGGGACAGAAGTGGTATCATGGTTTCTTGCAGGCCCTGGTCCCAGAGTTTGTGTCCATGTTTTAGATGGGTATTGCTGTGCATGAGAAGTTTAAGGTTAGGAAATTGTCCTCAGCAAGAAAAGGTTTCCCTCTCAGTGCCTGTGAGAGAGGAGTATCATTGTCCAGCATAAATTGTAGGTCGTTAATGAAACATTGAAGCAATTTGAGCTGAGAGCCGTAAGTGACCATCAGTGATGTTCTGTTGTTGTTTTGTTTGGGCCTATCTTGTAGCAGGTTGTTCCTTGGTATCATTCTGGCTTTGTTGATCATTTTCCTTACTACAGAAGGTGGGTATTGTAATTCCATGAATGTCTGTTGTGGATCCTGTAGGTGAGAATCTTGTCTGAGGGATTGGAAAAGATGTGGCTGTAGAGTAGAGCTTGGCTGCAGGTTGTTTGGTGTGTTTAAGATGGTGTTTGGAGGCATGTAAATCTGTTTGGTGATCAGTAGGTTTCTGGTATAGGATGGTATGCTTCCGTTATGAATTTGTATGGTGGTATCTAAAAAGTATATTTCTTGTGTGGTTCATGGTCAGGTTAAAGAAGCTCCTCGGCTCCCAACCACTAATACCCCTCTTGTATCTGAGATTCATTGATGATATTTTCATCATCTGGATGCATGGGAAAGAAGCACTAGAGCAGAGGTGTCAAACATAAGACCCAGGAGCCAGAACCGGCCTGTCCAGAGCTCTTACCTGGACCGAGAGCAACTGGTATGTATGGAAATGTAAAATACTCAGCCATGAACCATGAACCAAACTGCAAGAAACCGAACAAAACACACACAAACAAAAAACCCCCCACAAAACCCCAATCTTGAAAAGTTTGCAGCAGAGCAAAGTAGAGAGAAACAATTATTTGCATATATGTCTGCTCTGAGATATCTCTTACAGCTTTGCATTTCTCTTTTATAGAAATCTCTCTTGGAGTCAGATTCTCCTGATTATTGCAGATTTCTCAGTGAATGAATTCATATGAATGATTTACCAAACATGTGAAAACTTACCAAGGTATATGAAAACAATATTTGAAGCTAATTTTCTGTTAACAGCAGAGTTGGCAGGATATTAACATATGGTCACATGGTGATTAGTATTTAGTAAACAAATTCGTTTGGACTCTTCACATTTTTTAAAAACAGGAAGGGAATTGGGAGATAGATAGCTTCATCAGATGTTTATATTTTATTCTGGGATAAGACAAGAATAGCTGTAAAAATCTTATATAGGTTTCTCATGTCTTATTCAATGGACAATAGCATGCTCCTGCTCTTCAGTTTGGTGTAGAGGTTAAAGAGTGGGGGACTCTGAACTGGAGAACTGGGTTTGATTTCCATTGTTCCACATGAAGCCGGCTGGGTGACCTTGGGTCAGTCACAGTTCTCACAGAACTCTCTCAGGCGCACCTACCTCACAGGGTGTCTGTTGTAGGGAGAGGAAGGGAAGGCATTTTTAAGCCATTCTGAGACTCCTTTGGGTAGTGAAGAGTGGGGTATAAAAACCAAGGCTGATTTGCCACAAGCGCTGCTCCACGCTCACTCTTCCCTTTTGCCCCAATGGTACATGTCAATTTCATACAAGCTGCTGCGCAGCCACATTTTGCCCCGCAGCTTTGCACGATTTTCTCCGCGTCCACTCAATCCTCAAAACACAGGATTGAGTAGATGCGGGAAAAATCACACGAAACTGCGGGGCAAAATGCGGCCGCGCAGCAGCTTGTGTGAAATTGACACGTACCATCGGGGCAAAAGGGAGGAGCAAGCGTGGAGCCGCCCTTGTGGCAAATCAGTCCAATTCTTCTTCTTCATGCACAGCAGTGACTAGAGTTTCAAGGAACAGCCTGGAAACCAGTGGGAGACCAGGGGGGCAGCAACATGGGAGGTGGACATCAGGCAATGACATGACACACCTCTCTAGGAACTGGCCGGAAATCTATGGTAAAACCATAGGGTTTTTGACAATTCCTAGAGAGTGCTGATGGCACTGCTGGGGGGGGGGGAATACCCCAGAGTTTCAGCCCATTCCTTGAGAGAATTGACCTCACTCTGTTGGCTGATGGTCATTTTTATCCCCCCCCATTTCTCTGTGTGGTAGAGGTAAATGCCAAATAGGGCAGAGCTGGCTGTCCTAAACTGACTGTTGAAAAAACAGCTTTTTAAAACATGGATTCCCCCCATATTTTTACAAGATACTCCTTAGGATTATTCTTCACCATCCCAAATTTCTATCATTGTATCATAGATAGAGAAAGAATGTACTACCATTACCTCAGGAACACTCCTGTACAAGTAGGACGAATCTATGTCTCCCACCATCCATCTCTGTGCTGTAATTACATATTCACCTTTGGATACAAAAATATATTTATACTCACTTTGGGGGTTTCCCATTTTGTGTTAATGAGATCAGGAGAACAGATATAAAATTCACTTCCACAGATGCACCTTTTGCTATCCTTTTTATGTCTCTCTTATATACATTTGCCTGAAAGTTGTTTTGCCTTGAGGGATTCTACCACAGTATTAAACACTCAAGGGTAAGCTACTTATTCAACCATCTGTTCTTATTCTCTGCACTACCAGAAGCAGAAATATGAAACACATACCCTATATTGCTGTATGTTTGTAGTGTTTGAATAATTTTAAACAGAATAACACCATATGTCTATCTTCAGGCAACTGCTTCCTTTACAATATTTTGGAGGGGGTGGGATTGGTTTTTGGTTTTTTTGCAAAACATTCAAATCATTGTAAAAAGTAGGACTGAGTCTGATTTTTATAAGTTTAAGGGGTTTTTCCCCTCATAAAAACTTGCCTTCTCAATAAGGTAGAAGCTTTTATGAAATCAGTATGCAAGATATATATTTTTTTAAAAGCCTTGATTTTTAAAGCCTTTTCCAGGAGTATTATACAGTTCCTTAGCTTCAAGTTAATGAAACCTGCAGAGTTTACAAAGAAAGGGAGAGTGCAGTCTCCAAGATATGATACTGTGGTTCTGTTTGATGCCTTTGGTCTAGCTTGGAGATATCACAGCTTCTGAGATTTTCAGAACCACCACAGTCCCACAAACGAATACTCCTCTTGGATCCCTTTCACAACATTCATACCCAATTATAAGACTGTAAGAAAACACAACACATATTCCAGTCCCTGGAATATTGCCTCCAGTGCATCCTATTTGATAGCCCTTCACTGTCCTCTCTCAGCCTCACATGTAACTCAAAATTAAAAAGCATTTTTAGAAGGGTGTGTAAAAATAGGGTTGCCATGTCTCCCACTTATAGCGGGAGACCTCCTGCCAATCTGCTTCATTACCCACTGGCACCTGAAGCACTGGGAGGAAGAAATAGGCAAGAGGGATTGCATGCTGGTGAAAACAATAAAGTTTTTTCTAATGAAAACTATACAATTTTGCAAATCCTATTATGTCCCATGATATCACTTCCAGTTTTTACCAGAAGCTATATTAGAGCACTGCCAGCATACCAGCCTCAGCCCCTAAATGCTTTGGGGGCTTGGTGATTGCAACCTGGCCATCCTACATAAAAAATGTATATAGCTGCTGACGTATTGAAATATACTGGGTTTGACACACATTAGTGATCAGCTCATAGTTTATTATGATTTCAGCTTGGAACTAAGGACAACTCTAGCAGGGCTGGGGCCCTGCTTATAAGCCCGCAAAACGGCACACCCATCACACACCCAATCCCAACAATAGGCTATCTACAGAGGCACTCCTGGGTGATAGGTCCATCCCAGAATCCTAGCAGTCCATTGTTCTGTGTCCACAAGTTGGGGCTGACAAGATTAGGCTCACTACACAACACATGTGTAAATATCCAAAATTGTGTTGATAGTTTTAGTTTATCCCTTATTGGAAAAAAATATTTCCGCAATCACAAAAGATCATTTCTAAGAGGTCGTTCATCCAGGTACTAACTAAAGCCAGCCTTGCTTAAATTCAGCAAGGCTGTTCCAAAATGTGCCTTTCAACCATGCCTTGAAATTGCTAATATCTGGTAGCAAATGTCAACGGCATGAGTGCTGAACCCCATTTTCTCAACAAACCTGTTTGGGAGCAGATTTAACCCATGGATTAACACTGGTGGCTAGTGGCTATAGATAAGAAGGAACTCTTGGTCTCTGGGGCAAGTGATGCTCTGGTGCTTATAGTTTTTTTAAAAAAACATCCTGAACACCAGCCACTGATGGACCACTGCTCTGCTCCAGCTTCCATATGTTCGTCAAATTCCATCTGGAAGCTGTTCATGCCAGCCACTACCACCACCTCCTGTAGCAGTGAATTCCATGTGTTAATCACTGTTTGGGTGAAGAAGTACTTCCTTTCATCTGTTCTAACTTCTAACCTGACTTCTCAGCAATTTCGTTGAGTGCCCACGAGTTCTTGTCTTGTGAGAAAGGGTGAAAAGTACCTCTTTCTCTACCTGCTTTTTCCCATGCATAGCCTTGTAAACCTCTTATCATGTCACCCCTTAGGCATTGTGTCTCAAAGCCAAGATCCCCAAGCGCATTAACCTTTCTTCATAGGGAAAGTGTCCTTCTCTTATAATTGTAGTTGCACTTTTCTGCATTTTTTCCAGTGCTATAAATATTCTTTTCTAGGTGTGCATGGTGTGAGTGGTCCAATGCGGTTGCACCATCAATTTATACAGGGCAGAGCCTGTATAAATGTTGTTCCTGTTGGTCTTTTGGGGTTTCTGTGTGGCACTGTGGCATGCTTGCACTGCCACAGTGCCACTTGTTCTGGAGTGCGCCACTTGTTCTCCTGGCAAACAAGCACTTCCCAAGCCAGTTCACTTTCCCTGAGATTCTCTGGGAGAGTCTGACTGCTGGGTTCTGCCTGCTTGCCTGTCTTAAGTGCTGCTGGCTGGGTTTCCCCATTGGAAACAATGGAGGTAATGGGGATAACCTGTTTGGGTGCCCATAGAATTGGGCCCACTGGTCCAATTGCTTTGGGACATGGGGGTTATGTGGGGAGAGACCCCCGAAGCTACCCTGAAAATTTGGAGCCTCTCTCTCAAACCCCCTTCCCCCAGAGCCACTAAGAGCACCGTGGGAAATACGTAACTTTCCCCATCATAGAGAACAATGGGGGGTGGGGACAACCTGTTTGGGGGCCTGTAGAATTGGATCCCCTGGTCCAGTGTTCTTGAGACTTGGTAGGTATCTTGGGAAGAGGCTCCAGCAGACATCCTGTGAGTTTGGAGCCTCTTCTCAAACCCCATCTCCTCCAGCCCCCAGAATATATCCTATGTTTTTGCCATTGACTTCAATGGCCCATAGGATATAATAGGGCCAAATTGCCGCCGAATTTTGGCAGCAATTTGGTGGCAAGCCAGTTCAGATCAGAGAATCTGAATCGGCCCGCAGCAGCCTGAAAAGGACCCGAATGGGCCATTTTCAGGGGTGCATTTGGTTCAGATGAACCGAAAGCACATCCCTAGTCTTTAAGGTGTCACTGGGCTTCCAACTCTGATGACTAATTGTGTTTCAAAGTAAAACAAATTTGTCATATTTGGATGCTAAGCAGTGCAGAGTTGTGCCAGAGGAAGGCAACTTCCTCACCTCCCCTTCTCTCTGTGTCCTACTTGGTTGCTTGAAATCAAGTTCCTTTTGGTTGATGGACCTCACGGAACAGCGGCAGGGAGGCACCATGAGACTGTAAAATAACATACTTTTAACCTACAAAACAATAGTATACCAAATTGATTATTGCTTGTATTATTTGTCAGAGAAGTACAGGATTCTCTGCCCCATGAAAGAGCTTCTTGTTGTGAATTTTAGACACAGAACTTAGTCATGTCTTTAATAAACCCAGGGACAGTTGGGATCATTTTTTTAAAAAAATAGCACATGTTTAATTGAGCTTTAATGATCAAGATTAGATCTTCATGTCTTTAATAAACCCAGGGACAGTTGATGAGACCATGGGACCATTTTTTTTAAAAAATAGCACATGTTTCATTGAGCTTTAATGATCAAGATTAGATCTTAGAAATTGGGGGAGATGTGCACTATGAATAGTAAAACTATCTCTTAATAAAATGTTCAGTAATAAGATATCTCTTTTTTTGTAATTTTAAAGATAAGTAGAGCCACCAGGGATGTGGCAGAAAGGGGAGGTGGAAGATGGACAGAACAATGTTATTTGCATCTGTGGTCAGCAGGATATAATCAAATAATAAAATCACATCAGCTGAAGTTGATCTAATTATATGTAACGGATACAGGTCCCTAGGTTTTTAAGCAGAAAGGATTCCATCGTTTTGGGACAAAACTGAAAAGGCCCTGCTCCTGGTAGATTCCAGTCCGGTGTCAGCAAGGTCTCCTTGACAGAGGTGGGTAGTTTTTCATCCTAGTTAATCAGGGCTTTATAACTAGCATGGTGAACAGTACTGAGAAACAAATAGGTAGCCAGTGAATGCTGAGGCACAGATGATATACAGTCCCTCTTGCCCATACTCTCCCTCTTGCCTATACTCATCATAAAATGGGCACGGACATTTTATACCAGTTGAAATTGCTAGGCAGCCTTCAAGAATAGCTTCACATAGAGCACAGTACATAATTGTAATCTATGAGTGACAAAGGCATCAAGAGCAGTAGGTGTATCTGTCTCTTCCAGCAGCAGATGCAGCTGGCAAATCCTCTGAAGCTGGTGAAAAGTGCTTCTGATCTTGGATACTGTCTGAGCTTTTAGAAACAGACAAGATCCAGAAACATTCCAGAGCTCTAACCTGCTCTTTCATGCACAGCTGGGAAATGTGCCTTGCTGTGAAGGCCTGTGAATTTTGCCACTTCCAGTTCCTGTCTGTAAATCACATTAAAATCTCAACTCACTTGTGCTTCTCCTCCTCCAGCTTTTTTTGTAACATGAAGACACTTTTTGCCATTTGTACACAGCTCTATAATATTTGTAAAATCTAGCCCAATTAACCACAACAGGGATCTCCAACCTTTTAAAATCGGGCATCTTTCGAATGCTGACACAGGGTGGTCAGTGCAACCACAAAATGTTTGGGAGTGAGGTTATCAGTGCAACTACAAAATGGCTGCTACAGGAGGTGGGTCCAACCACAAAATGTTTGGGAGTGAGGTTATGCATAACTGTAATAGTAAGGCTTGAACACTGCAGGCAGAAGCTTTGTTTAACAGAATGTCTTTTAAAATGAACATATTATTTAAAATATTTTCTTGCATAGACATAGCATACCTTCAGCCACACAGTGAAGACCCTTGTGCTGTGGTGGCAGTTGCTGTTAAAGCAATTTTTTTAAAGATCTGCACAGCCAATCAGATCTAGGGTTGCCAGATCCCTTCATCATGCCGAGGGGCATTCTGGGGTGAGTGGAGACATTGTCAGCGCATTGGTGATGTTGGAGGCAATGCTCTGCTTTTTGGGCAAAACTCTATGGTAAAAATGGCCTCAAACCATAGAGTTTTGCCCAAAAAGCAGAGCATTGCCCCCAACATCACCGATGTGCTGAAGGCACTTCTACATGACATCAGCACATCATGCATGGCATTGGGGTGGGAGGAATTTCCTCCTACTGGCCAGCTGGTCAGTGGCAGGGAGGAACCCACAAAAGTGGGGGATCCCCTGCTCCCACCTGGGGAATGGTATTCCTAGTCAGATCTCCAGTGGCCAGTCAGAAACCCTACTGGGCAAAAGCCTCATCTGGCCCCACCTGCTTTCTAAATACACTTGGAGGGCAACAGAAGAGGTGTCAGTGGGCACCATGGTGCCCATGAATACCATGTTGGGGGATCCCTGAACTAGAATTTCCATCCCAAGACTAGCAACTAGCTGGAGAGTTATGGGGGCGGAGACCTACCTCTAGCACCCCCTGGCATTACAATGTCATCAATACCTTGGGATAACACTCAAGTATGCACCCAGATTCTATTGTTTTATGCTCGATGTAACTTCTGGTTTTTGCCGGAAGTGATACCATGATGCCAGAGGAGAATGCTGATACCCCCTGTTGGCCACTCTTTGCCCTAGGAAGCAGTGCCAGGGGCATCAGGAAGTGGGAGACCTGCCACAGCTGCAATTAACCATCCTTGTAACAAGACACTCTTCATGAAAAACTAAA
Source organism: Gekko japonicus (assembly GCF_001447785.1). Taxonomy (NCBI): domain Eukaryota; kingdom Metazoa; phylum Chordata; class Lepidosauria; order Squamata; family Gekkonidae; genus Gekko; species Gekko japonicus. The sequence continues at coordinate 24,085 of NW_015176526.1, read as the reverse complement.
TGCTAAAACTGATTCAATTATCTGTCTTAATAAAGCTCTGAAGGTAAGTGGTAACAATATAATGGGCGGTTGATAATAAAATGGATTGAAGTCTGTGATTTTAAAAAAGAAGGTTCCATATATCTAAATAGAATGGCTTAGAAAACAAGATTAATAATAATTTAATTTTTCAAGAGGAATGCCATTTTTGAAATGGCACCCCTTCCTGCGGAAGGAGGATGGTGCCATCTCCTAATTTATTACAGACTCAATATAGATTCCCCCCCCCAGCCTCAGTCAGAGACAGCCCTACATGTTATATCTGTAAATTGACACATGCAGTACATAGAGAATTAAACAACAACCAAGGTCTCAGCAACCCAAACCAGGCTTGGAGCCTGTATTTGTAAAATAAATACAGAGTGGAAAGAGCAGCAGGCATATGAAATGCCATTTAGTTGTTACTGTTGGGGACAAGTGTTCAGAGGACAGCTGGAAGGAAGGGGCCATGGCTCAGTGGCAGAGCATCCACTTGGCTTACAGAAAGTCCCAGGTTCAAGCCCCAGCAACTCCAGTTAAAGCAACTGGCAGATGTGAAAGACCTCTACCTGAGATCCTGGATAGCCACTGCCAGTCTGAGTAGACAACAGCTTCACGTGTATTTCGATCTAAGCCCTATCCTGTCTCCAGATCCCAAACTGCCTGACAGTTGTCCAGGAAATTTCGTGGCACCAAGCAATCTTACTTGAAGTTGTGTACAATCAGCTGGGCAAATTTGTCTAGTGTAAGAAGAAGTGCAATGATAACAGTGTATATAGCTCTTTGTTCTGCACAAGCTTTGGCTTTTGATGGGAAACAGTAGGTGAGAGTAGTTTAGGGTTGCCAACTGACATTGAGGGGGGGGGAAATAGCCTAACCAGTCTTTTTGCTCAAGTGGTTAAGACGCTGAACTGCAGGCTGTGGAAGGTCAGTAGTTCAGCAGTTCGAGACCCGGGTGCCGCAAGACGGAGTGAGCTCCTGTCTCTAGTTCCAGCTCCTGCCAACCTAGCAGTTCGAAAGCAAGAAATTGCAAGTAGATAAATAGGTACCACTTCGGTGCGCCTTAGTGTTTAGTCATGCCGGCCACATGACCACGGAAACGTCTTTGGGCAGCACTGGCTCTTCGGCTTTGAAACGGAGATGAGCACCGGCAACCCTAGAGTCGGATTCGACTGGCTTTCGAGCAAGGGAACCTTTAGCTTTACCTTACCTGTTCCTAGAAAAGTAAAGGGAGTCCTCCTGTTTCTTTTTGCCTGCAAAATGTGCTGCCATTACACTGAATGGGAGGAGATGATAACATTACATGCACTTTTAGAACAATGTATTGGTTTTCTGATGCAAAGGAAGTTGGGATACGGCGGCAGCAAGAAAATTATACTATGCTGTCTCCCTCAGGGAAAAAAGCTCCATTAATATCTGAACTTACCCTTTCTCTGTCTATGGAGGAGTGTCTGCATGATTGGATTCATACATAAGCTTATTTGACCTGCAAATAAATGGATCAAACAGCTATAGTGTAAATTCCATGTGACAATTTCTTGTGCTTTCATCGCTATTATTATTTTAAATAATTTCCCTCATAAAATTCTGGATCTTGAAAATCATGAGCTGTTAACTGTAATACTCAGAATCTACTCCAGGTTTTGGGGACCAGAATCTGGAACTGATCCATGCCAGGTTTTACTTATAGTTTTCTGTGATCTGGATCTAGATGAACTGCTACTAAGGACCCTTGTGGGCTTCCTTACCTTTTGTTTGTTTCATGTTAGATTATTCTGAAAAAAAGGTTATACTTTGTTTACTCGAGAGGACTCTCTGTACACTGCTGAGTGACTGGATCTTATAGTTACCTTTATTTGTTAATGAAATAATACATGGTTGCATGGAAAAAAGCAAAAAAACCAAAGAAATATAGGGAGCTTTATCAACAAAGCAAGCAAAAAGACAATAGATTTGCAGTTATGATGGTTCAGATCTGAAGATTCCCTTCATTTTTATATCTGTTCCAAACTGTGACTCTGTGAATTTAATTGTATGGGAAGGCAGGTGTGCTAATTGCACCCTGTAATAAAATCTCAGCTTCATTTTGACACTTCTCAGAAATGCTAAGGAACATCAAATATCCCCCTCCCCCAGCCGCCCATGACTGTCTATGAACAGTTCCTTGGTAATATGAAAGGAAATTGCTTCTTGGAATAAGATTGGAAAAAGCCATCTAAGCCTGTGTTGACTTGCATTGTCACTTTCATGGTAATAGGTTATTAGTCTGAATCATACTGAAGGCAAAGTAGACAGAATGAAAACCTTTTGGGATCTTTAAGGAAAAACAAATATATATATCACTTTTTTTGTCTTGGTTTTACAGGCAACTCATTTTCCTTTGAAAGTAAAATGAACTCCAGAGTAAAACCACTGTTTTCTGTTATTATAAGGGACTTATGCAAGGGAGAAGGGATATATAAGATGGAGAGAGAAAGAGTTGTTTAACATCCAATTTTCAGATTCGGTAACTTGAGCCTTTCTGGAGGATGATAGTTGTATATGTTCTGTGTAAATGTATCACAAGGTCATCTCCGTATTCTTTTTTTTTTCTTGTAGGAAGGTATATATTGAGCATAACTAACAGTGCAATTTTTAAGCAGAGTTATGTCCTTCTAATTGTTCATTGACTTCAATGAACAATTGAATGCAACAGTGTAACCCTAAGAACACTTTCCTGGGAATAAGCACCATTTAATAGACCTGAGTAGTATTCTGAGTGGACCTGTTTAGATTATTCTCTAAAACCAATTCACTGGTTCTGATTCAAAGAGATACATATTTATTTCCAAATGTTTAAAAGGGCTTCTTTTAGTGTCTCAGGACCATATGATCCAAACATCCATGGCAGCTTCAGAATCATCTTCCAGTGAAGAGCTATCAGAGAAAAAATGGTTCATCAAGCCACTGCACATGCATTTGGATATGCACTTTGGCCAAAATGCCCATTATGTGTGATATGAGTAGGGGTGTGTATTATCAGTATTTATAGGCTACTCTTTCAGCTGAATATAGAGGGGGGTGTATTTTTAGCTACTGAGCCTAGCCAATCCTGGATACCCCCCTTCCAATTGGAATGATTTGGGAAAACAGGATAGCAGCTGTTAAACAGCATTTAAAGAGAGTGCACTCCCTTTAAACACAATTTTTATTTTATTTTATTCTATTTTTATCCTGTCCTCCCTGCAGACGGGCTCAGGGCACGTTATAAAGTCACAAAATCTCAACAGTAGTTAAAATAATTAAAACAGTAACTTAAAACAGTAGTAGAAACAGCAATCAAGGTTCATGTAGCTATGCTCAGTTTAGGCTGACCATAGAGTGATTCCAGGTGAAGCTGCAGCTTCACAAATGCATTTAAAGGGACTGCGGCACCTTTCAATGCATTTGGCTTCATTATAGCCTATGGGGACCATTATAGTCAATGATCCCCATGGGCTATAATGGGGAATCTATCCAGGGATTGCGGTGGTCTGGGGGGGGGGACTGTCCTCCACTTGCACCTGCTGGATGACCTTGGGGAAGCCATAGTTCTGGCATAGCTGTTCTTGAAAAATAGCAGTTTCTGTCAAGAGCTCTCTCAGCCCTACCTACCTCACAGGATGTCTGTTGTGGGGAGGGGAAGGGAAAGGAGTTTGTAAGCTGCTCTGAGACTCCCTTTAGTGAAGGGCAGGGTATAAATCCAGTCTCTTCTCTCTTCCTCTTTTTGAGGTAGGAACAGCAAATTTTCAGCATAGCTTCTGGTGCCTCTACACAAAAGAACCCCCAAGTCTCAGAAAGATTGGGCCAGGGGTATAATTTTGTGGGTACCCAAAGTAGGTGTCCCCATCCTCCATTATTTCCAATGGAGGGAAAAAAACAGCAAAAATGCAGGGACTGATGTCAAACCAGAGAGTCTCCACAGTAAAAACTGAAGAGGGGGGCATTTTTGCAGAACCAGTGCCACTGTGGCAATGCCAGTTCAACAAATCCAAGAGATGTGCAAAGCTAGCCTGACCAATTCATGTACAGAGTGCCCAGCAGAACCAGTGCATGTACAGAGTGGCCAGAAGAAACAGTAGATGTACAGAGTGCCCAGCAGAACATTGAAAACAATGGAGAATGGGGGCACATTTTTGGCACTATGTATGTGTACTGGTTCTGCTGGGCACTCTGTACATGTGCTGGCTGTGTTGGGCTTGCTATGACAGACCCCTGCTTCTTTATTGTGAGAGATTTTCTCACCAAAATTCTTTTCTCAGCTCTATCTGATGTTGGGCAGTCAGTCTGGCTCCAGACCAGAAGATCTGGACCAGGCATTACAAGCTGTGGCTGGTTGGCTCAGACTGAGCTGACTGAAATTGAATCCGATGAAGACGGAGGTCCTGTGCTTGAGTCGAGGCGGTCCAGGAGTAGGGATCATAGAGCCACCAAGGCACCTAACAAAATAAAACATGCAAATTAAAATCTTATCCTAAAAGTCATTAAAACTAGCACACAAATACATCATGAAAACGATTTAAAACCATTTAGAAAACAGTTAAAACGTTAGGGAGAAAGGAAGGAACACTGAGAGAATGCTAAGTAAAACAAAAAACATGTTAACCTGCAGGCAGAAGACAGCAACAGAAGGAGACAGGCAAATCTCCCTGGGGAGAGAGTTTCAGAGTTTTGGTGCTACCACTGAGAAGGCCATCTGCTGGGTTGCCACCTGCCTGATATCAGAAGGTGGGGGCCCCTGAAGCAGGGTCTCTGAAAATGGCCAGAGTCAGGTAGGTTCATAAATGAGTAGGCAATCATTCAGGTATCCTGGTCAACAACCATGTTATGAATAGCACAGCTCTGAAATTCAAAGTTTTCATGAAAATAGGATTTATTTTCTTGATTGCTGCTGAAATTGTAAAGCTGAATGAAAATTTCAGTTGGCTAACTGCTGATATGTCCCAGGTTCATCAGAGTGCTGCTAAACCATATAACAGTTGGGGGTGGGCGATTTTCCAGAGTCACCAAGTCCCTCTAACTAGATTATGCTTTGTTGCTGAAACAAGCCCACGGTTGCGAACAAACTGCACGGTGGGCCAGCTTCAGTGATCTATAAACAGCCCCTGAAGAGAAGAGGGAAAACACAGTCTTTAAAAAGCAGTTGATTTATAGCAAATGTGTGAAGAACTATGTAAAATCATCAGTTTTCTTTAACGATAGCTAATAGGCTGTGTCAGATCAATTAATATGCAGCCACCAATGCAAGAACTGAGAAAACCTCACTCCATGCTGTGCTGTTAAAAACAGCTCATTAGTATAGGGAAAAGGATTACATAAAACTGTACAACTGCTGTGTCTGACAATCGCAATGCATCACTGTGATGTGAACACACTAAGCAATAAGTGTCAGAGCTAACTGTGGCATTTGGGATAGATTGAGGACATTGAGTCCTCCCCTCCCCCCCATTTTCTGACTTCCCTGGTCTGACAATATAAAGTGATCCGAATACAATGTTATTGATACTGATAGGTGAACTGAACTGAAATAGTATAAGGATTTCATTTTAAAAAGTGGTCATATGAATGAACTTTCAATTAATATACCCCCTGTGTATGTTTGCTTTGTGGAGTTTAATTAAAGTTACTCATTCCATGGAATATTTGGGCCATAGTTTTGCTGAGTCAAGTGTTCCATTCTGTTGGCAGAGTTTAAACATGCAGAAGGATGAAACACCAACTGTTTAAGGGAAATAATTTGGTTTATTAAAGAAGAAATAAACTCTGATAGAACAGAGGAGAGGGAAGAGGCTTAACTAACTGACTAACTGCTGTGAAAGATGGGAAAGAAGGGAAAGGGCAGAAAATTATTTTTTATTTTATTTAGTAAATTTATACCCCGCCTTCCCTGCAAGCGGGCTCAGGGTAGCTTACAGCGATGGTACCAATTGCCGGTAAAACCAATAAAACAATATACAACAATACAATACAGATAAAAACATAAAAACCATAAGGTGCTATTAGTTGTACAGTTCATTACTTGCATATTAAGATGGCATATTAAGATATCTACAGCTGCTGAGTTCCAGCTCAGTGTCATCCTGCGTCACTTGACCGAGTGAGCCAGATGGAAAAACTGAGGGCCGGGCTCATTGATGGTAATGGTGTGGTGGCTCCTAATTGAAGGCCTGGTGGACGAGCTCCATCTTGCAGGCCCTGAGGAACTGCAGTAGATCCCGCAGGGCCCTGATCTCCTCTGGGAGCTCATCCCACCAGTAAGGAGATGCCACCGATAAAGCCCCTTGTC
>NW_015176526.1:11247-17750 GCF_001447785.1 Gekko japonicus | reverse complement strand
AAAGACCCAATTAGGAGACAGGGAGGACATAATTTGAAGTTGTGGGAAGTTCCTAATCTAGCTATGTTAACTAGCAGTCCTTCAGCTGTCCCCTATAGGCTATTCTTCTGATCTTCCTCAAGTAGGTGCACAATAGGCCTTCTATATTCCAGCACATTCTATATCTTCCTATTGATCTGCTGTGAATTTCAGAGAGTTTCTGATTCCTATGTGAGTTCTTTAGTTTTTTATATTTGTGTGTGTGTGTGGCTGTGGTGGCTCAGAGGTTAAGACACTGAGCTGCAGATCAGAAGGTCTGTAGTTTGGAAGTTCAAGACCCTAGTGCTGTGTGATGGAGTAAGCTCCTGTTTCTGGCCCCAGCTCCTGCCAACCTAGCAGTCTGAAAGCAAGAAATTGCAAATAGATAGATACTGCTTGGTGGGAAGGTAACAGTGTTCCGTGCACCTCGGTGTTTAGTCATGCCAGCCACATGACCACGATAACATCTTTGGACAGCGCTGGCTCTTCAGCCTGGAAACCCTTCCAGGTACTCCTGTGTTATTGATCCTGGCTTCCTGCTTGGAACCCCTGAACAACTTCCCAGACCTGTGGGTCTTTGAGGTTGGATGCACATAAAAAAACCAAACCTTGTAAAAATGTATAAAGGTTTATTAAATTATTAAAAGAATTAACTATGCAGTATAGTCTCTTTAGTTCAGCAATAAGAAAACAAAAAAGCTAACTTTTCTATCTAATACATTGCATGCCTTTGTATTAGATGGCAAATCTCTTGCAGCAAAAAATCCAAGCAGTGGCGTTAAAGCATTCTATATGGAACATTCCATCATGATGAAGCATAACATATCTAAGCATACTAGCAAGGCGTTAACATCACTCTTTCTGGCCCATACCCTTATTATAGTTGTCTGCCCTATGGCATCAAGTGGCCTCTTGGGTCCAATCAAAGTTCTTCTCAGGAACCTTCCAGAGGATGTTGTTGATTGCTCCTAATTCCCACCTCCCATCTGGTTATACAACTGAGCACAGGTCCTCACAAATTATCCAATTACTGCATTCTTATGTCAGGCCACTATTACCACCAACAGGGGCCTATACAGCAGCACCGCTGGACGTGGCCGATTGGCCAATGAACACTGGGGCCACAGCATCCTCCCTTTTTGACTCAAGGGTATGTGCAATAGGGAGAGAGGGGGTCAGTCACGCGGGCTCCTTGGGCATTGCCCACTGTAATTAATCTGTATTTAACTGTTTTAAAATGTTTTATTGTGTTTTTATTGCACTGTGTGCCTTTACTGTTGAACTACGGTGTTGTATTACATCCGTACATTGTAAGCCGCCCTGAGCCCGCATGCTGGGAGGGCGGGGTATAAATAAAATTAAATAAATAAATAAATAATGGTGGTGGTCGCAGGAACATTGAAATCTCAAACACCTGCAAGCAGAACTAGGCCTTCTAAAATTCACTTTAACCCTTGAGGGAAAATTAGGGTACTTAGCCTCACACCAGACTAGCCCAATCTCAGCAGATTTGGAAGCTTAGCAGGGTTGGCGTTGGTTAGTACTTGGACGGCAGAAGTCCTGGGATACTACACAGAGGTGGGAAATGGCAAACAACCTCTGTCTATTGCCTTGAAAACCCTATGGGGATGCCATAAGTCAGCTGTGACTTGACAGCACTTTACACACACATACATATATAATACATGTTGTAATACATACTACCCTAGAGCTTACTTAAAGATAATGTGTATTCAAATGCATATCTAATGCCCACTTAGCCTCAACCAGGGCCAGGCTTTTTCTGCTCTAGCTCTGGACTAATGGGAATGCACTCCTAGCTGAGATCAGGGCCCTGCAGGACTTGTTACAGTTCTGCAGGGCCTCCCATTGAGGTGGCATACGTCCAACCATCTTAGCCTCTCCTGTCTACAGCACTGGTCCCATTGTCAAGACTAACACCTTGCAGGAAGCATTATGGACTACTTGAAGTTATTTGTCAAGCTGCCATTGTGCTTCTGTGCTGTTTTAAATCTGGTTTTAGATTATATGTTTTAATAATTACTGTGTTTTATATGCTGTGACTGCCCTGAGCCCAATTGTGGGGTAGGATGGATATAAGCCCAATAAGTAAACGAATAAATAAATAAAAATAATGCATTCTTCCCATCCCCCAATCAGAAATACACCAACAGACTGGGAGAAAATAATATACATGCAGTTTCATTATGTGACATCTTAGAGCAAAATGGTATATTCCAAAGAGAATTCTTATGAGGGAGGAATTTAGAAATCCCTGTTGGTTTGAAGGAGGTATTTTGTTTTTCCCCCATGAGGTTGGCTGGATAGTGGGTGGGAAGACTTGTCAGTATCCTTTCAACTTATGTATGTACAATATACTTCTCATGTATGGGAAGTAATGAAATTCTATAAAGCTCTGCTGAAGAAAAGGGCTGTAGGTTACACTTAAAAAACAAGTCAGTATTATATATCTAATTCTGAACTATGCCATAGAATGTATGATCAGTGGACCCACAAAATAGAGCTAGGGACAGACAGAGGGGATTTCTCTTCATACCTGAAGAAAGTCCCGGACTTACAAAAAACCCTGAAATTGGGGGGGGAGAGAATCAAGGATTTGAACTTTTTCAAAATAATAGGAACACTTTCTGTAGCTTTAAAAGAATGCCTTCTGAGCTATCAGTGACCATTTGGAGGTTTCTAGACAACCACAACAGTATCATGGAGCCTCCCAAATCTTGGTTTCTGTAACCTGGAGGCAAAAAACAGCCCTGGAAAAGGTCCCTTTCCCCTCCCCTGTCATGTCCTCTGATGGAGTAGGACTCTCTGGGGACAGGCCCAGTGATGACCATAGTCATGACTCACACACTAAGAGTTAGTCTGCAAGCAGTTTACAGTGTTCTGATAATAATAAATGGCAAACAAAGAAATATTTAAAATGTCATAATTCTGAAATGTAGTCACAGTGGTCTGCATTTATTTATTTATTGGAATTCTAGACCTCCCTCCCTTGCACAGCAGGCTCAGGGAGGGTTACAACATAGATAGACAAAGATTTATATAATTTAAAATGATACAATTCTTAAAATACCAAAATTACTAAAATATTTGTTGGCATCTGCTTCATGATTAGCAAGTCCCAAGGGACTCTAATCATGCATAGCTGTAGATGAAACAGTACAAAGCAGACGGGTGGGTGAGAGAGTCCACCATGATATGATAAAGCAAAAAAAAAGCAGGGGAGGGGAGGGGAGGCCAATATAGGTGGATTGCCGCCGCCTCAACCATAGGCCTGGCGGAACATCTCTGTATTAAATCCCACAGGGCCCAGATCTCACCTGAGAGAGTGTTCCACCAGGCTGGCACCAGAGCCAAAAAGGCTCTGGCTCTGGTTGACGCTAAGCAGATATCTTTTTGGCTGGGGATCACCAGCAGATGTTGATCAGAGGAGCACAAGGCCCTTCAAGGGACATAATGAGAGTGAGAGGGCTGCTGATACATTGGTCTCAGGCTGCATAGGGCTTTAAATGTTAAAACCAAAACTTGGAACTTGATCCAGAATTCAACCGGAAGCCAGTGGAGCTGACACAGTACCGAATGTATATGTACTCTTAATGGGGAGAGAGGTAGAGGACCAGCTGCTTGACCTGCCAGAGATGAAAAATGCAGATCTGGCAACCACTGTGACGTGGGCCTCCATTGAAAGGGAGGCATTCAGGGTCATGCCCAGACTCCTCATTGTTGGCACAGGTGTTAATAACACTCCATTGAAGGTTGAGAGCTGTATCCCCAGCCCCCTTGCCCTGTGACCGAGGTACAGGACTTCTGTCTTTGTTGGATTTAATTTCAGTCAAGTCTGTTTTAACCAAGTAGTATGCTGCTGCATACGCTGCCCCCGCCGTCGCCAGGATGTGACGCTCCGCGTCGCTCTGGCAACAGTACTCCAAACAGCCCCGTTGCCAGAGTGACGCAGAGCGTCACATCCTGGCGACAGCGGGTGCAGCGCGTGCAGCCGTCCCCGCGGCGAGGCTCCTGCCAGGAAATACAATTCCCCCACCAGAATTTGGTAAGCCTACCAAGTAGCCACTGTGTCCAAACCCTTGGCCAAGATATCTGGGTCCATATCTAGATGGCTGTCCATCATCAGTCTACTGATTCAAAATTTGAAGGTAAGAGAATTAGTAGGTGTTCTGTAAAACAAGTAAAATACTACTGCGCTAAATGAAAGGAGTGTTTGTACTATATATCTAACTTGGTAGAATTAACACTGATCATTATCAAATAGTAAAACTCTCAAAGAGAATCTGATTTAGCTGAATACGTACCCAAAAAATACAGATAAGGTATTTTTCAGTATTTATTCAATTCGGCAAAGCCGAATGCACACCCCTATTGGGTAATCCTCCTAAATACTAATATCTAAGTTTCCAATCCACTCCATCGCAGCTGGGGAGCGTTCAAAGAGATCCATCACATCACGCACAACACTCACATTCCTGTTACAGGTGGAAAATAGTTTGGCCACTACAGCACAATTGCATTTGGGTCCTGGTATTTTGCCCCACTTAAACAACATGTCTGCACAACTGCCAAAGCCTGTTTGTATTCTATAATACATCTTCCATACTTCATGTGGCAAGTCAAATCCTGAGGGCCTCTCACTGGTGTTTATCAGGTTATGTATATTGGGTGGAACTGCTTGCTTCCATGTTTACAATCTTTCTTTCCTAGATCAAAATTTTGTGATTGCAGGATTTGTGAAGATCTTATTGCTGGATGTCTGGATCATAGTCTGGATAGGTCCACATCACCCATGTCTTTCTGGATGGTCAACTCTCTGTATATTCACAAAGAAGAGCATCTTGTCTTCAGAAATGCAAGGGAGTGATGTGGCACAACGTGGGTAGCCAGTAGGTCGGAGTGGGTTTAACACATCCACTGATGGTTCTCATTGTTGCATTGAGTTGGACATCAAGTTTGTGGACATGGGGTCTGTTGACCCACACTGAAGCACCATATTCTACAGTACTATACACCAATCTCAAACCTGAGCATCTAAGTGTTGTAGCAGAACACACCCGAAGTTGTACCACATAATTTTTGGAGAATGTTGTTTCTTGGGCATATTTTCACTGCTACATTGGTAAGATGGTTGAAAAGTACTGAGACTTACTAGCGATTTCAGCTCTCATACTTTTATTTAGTTTGGAACAAGACAACTAGACCCGGCTCGCAGGCCGGTTTATATGTGCAACAATCCCACACCCAAAACACACCCACACACAAGTGATTGGTCATTATAGTGGCCGAGAGTTCCATGGGCTCTCAGCCAGGAGCCTAGCCCTCCTATTGGTGCGGGCTAGGATCCGCTTGGCCCATTGTTGCTGAAAGCAAAGCTCGGCCGCTTCGCCTGACCACGTGGCGACCTAGCTGCGCACGCGGTCGGAGATGGATACACTACAATGTTTTTTATAGATCAAGGTCCTGTCCAAGACAATGCCTAGTCAGTATTTCCTAGTTGTTTCAGTTGATTTTTGCCTTACTGCAATTGCAATGTCATCAGCATAAGCAAACTTCCTGGATATCGTCTCAAGAACACCAGATATTTATATATTTAAAAGAAATATCCCTACCAAGCTCTGTGGTAGACTATTATTAAGTTTCTTCTGCTTGCTGATTGACTAACCCATAATTACTTGGTAAGTTCTGTTGCTCAACGTGTTGTTTAGGAGTCGAAATAATGTTCTGTAGGGGAAAACTTGTAAAAAACATGTACAGCAGACCATCCCCCCCAGACTGTGTCATAAGTGGCAGTCAGATTGATGAAAACTGCTGATGTCTTAAGACACTTCTGATAACCTGCAGCAGTTCCCTGCCTCAATCAAAGTTGTTAAGCTGAGAACCTGGTCTTCACAACTACAATGGGGTCTAAATCCTGCTTGTTCTATAGGGACATGTTCATTCATTCTGTCACTGCTTCTATTCAGGATTAGCCTCTTGAGGAGTTTATAACAGGAACTCAGAAGGAAAATAGGTCTGTAACTTTAAACCAGATGTTTTGGTTTTCCAGGTTTTAGAATAGCAACTATCTTTGCTTTCTTGAATTCCCCTGGGAGTCTTCCTGTTCTCATGATAAGAACATAAGAACATAAGAGACGCCAATGTTGGATCAGGCCAAAGGCCCATCCAGTCCAACACTCTGTGTCACACAGTGGCCAGAAATACCAGTGCCATCAGGAGGTCCAGCAGTGGGGCCAGGACATTAGAAGCCCTCCCACTGTTGACCCCCCCAAGCACCAAGAAGACAGAGCATCACTTGCCCCAGAGCCCCTAGCTATACCTTGTGGCTAATAGCCACTGATGGACCTCTGCTCCATATGCTTATCTAATTCCCTTTTGAAGCCATCCATGCTTGTAGCACCCACCACTTCCTGTGGCAGTGAATTCCAAGTGTTAATCACTCTTTGGGTGAAGAAGGACGTCCT
>NW_015176526.1:0-11196 GCF_001447785.1 Gekko japonicus | reverse complement strand
ACTCTCGGATGTATGCCATCTGGGCCTGGTGATTTATCAGTTTTTAAGTTGTCTATCAGTTTTAGGACCTCCTCTCTCATCACCTCAATCTGATGTCAAAGAGAAACTTTGCAAGCCACTTCTTAGTGAATGTGCCACCGCTGATCAGGAACTTATGGATGCAGTCAGGGCCGGCCCAAGGGGTTTGTGCTCCCTAGGTGAGGCCGCCTTGTGGCGCCCCCCTCAGATGCCAACCTCCCAGTGAGGACTTGAGACCTCCCAGCGGGCCGCCTGGGGGGGGAGAGACAGAGTGACTCCACATACTGGGGCCCAGAGAGAGCACTTGCTGCCCTGGGCCTGGCCCGCAGGAGGAGGAGGGGGAGGGGCAGGCAGGAAGGAGCACGCCCCCCCGAGCCCACCGATCGCCTCCGTGCGTGCTCCCTACTCCCCCCCGCGACAGCCTAAGGAAGCGGAGAAGTGCCCGGCCATGCCCCCCAATCCCTGCAGGGAGGCTGACTTCCTTTGCGGGCACCTTCCCCGGCTGGGTGGGGTGTGAGGCGAGCTATGCACTGGACAACCCCCTGGGACGCCGAGTCGGTTCTCTTCACGCCGGCTGGCGGAGAGGAGGGAGTGCAGCGAGCCCATTTCCCACACCTGCCTAGGGGGGAATGGACGGACACAGAGAGGGCTGGCTGTGTTACCTCTGCTCTCTCCACGCAAGTGGCCGCACACAGCAAGGGCGCAGAGTGCCTTTAAGCGCTGCTGCTGACACCCCCTACACTGTCTAAGTCACCCACAATAACAGGCAGACGATGTGGTAAAAGGATTGGTGCACACTGTTCCCCCCCCCTCCGGATCTGTGCCTGGAAGTCAGACCTCTCCCCTCCCCAGGTCAGGATCTCCAGCGAAAGGTGCCCTGGCTTGCAAGCTGAAAGTTCCCAGGGCAGGGGGGGGTGCAAACTTCGAGGCAGGCAAAGTCCCGAGGCGGCAGCTGCTGCTGCGTGCTGGAGGAGCACCACCTCGGGAACAATGCAATGCAGTCATGGCTCTGGCACAGCCTGCCTCGCTCTCCTCAGGCTGGCTGGCTGGCTGCTGCAGCTGGCACACCTGGAACTGGGCAGGGGCTTGGCCGGCACCCCACCATCCCCTCCCATGGCAGTGTGCTTGGATGAGGAGGATGGAGAGAGAAGGTGGCCTGGGAAAGTGGAAGGACGTGCACAGGAGAGAGCGAGATAAAGGGGGAGTCAAGTCGCCTGGCAAAGGCAGCGGAGATGTGGGATTAATCCCACTTAACCCACCGAAAAGCCGCCAGAGCCTTGCTCCCCCCCCTGTACACAGGGACTGCGGCAATGCGCGCTCCTGCCTGCCTGCCGGCCCCTCCTCCCTCCTCCTCCTGCAGGCCAAGCTCAGGGCAGCAGGTGCTCTCTCCGGGTCCCAGTGGCGGGGCTCCCCACGCAGTGAGTGAGGGTGAGGCATGCTTGCGGTCTGGCCGTGGCACGCAGGGCAGCAGCAGCTCTTTGGAACGTGGGGGGGGGGGGGGGGGTGCAGTTTGGCCCCCTGAGGGCTGGCATGCCCTAGGCGAGCGCCTAGTTCGCCTAGCAGGTGAGCCGGCCCTGGATGCAGTCAAAGCCTGGTGCCTTTCCACTCTTGATTCCTTCAGTGCCTTAGAAATCTCATCAGCACTGAAATTTTCTGAGAGCTTGCAGTCTTCAGGGCAGGTGCATTTCAAACTCTGGAGTTCTTTTTTAAATCCTGATTGCAAAATCTCAATCCTTCAGAGCTATGGATAGGGATACCAGTAGGGCAGCTACATGGTTTGATGTTACCTCTGGATTTCCTTGGAGCACAGGTGGGTTTGTGCCTAATTTTTTCAACAGGCTCCAGGCTTTCCTACTGGAATGACTGAAATCTAAATTTGCAGTTGCTTCAGTCCATTTTTGTCTATGTGCAGCGTGGAGTTTCTGAAATAGTTAATCCACTACTTTTGGGTCTTTGCTGTCAAGAAAATTTTGGTACAGCATCTCGCTATGATTGCTCCAGCCTGGAATATATTCTTTCCAATATCCTCGAGGAATGTGCCTTTTGGCCATAGATATCACAGCTCCAACAGATCAGTGGTAGTTATTATGTGTTGGAGGGACCCACCCAAGACACTGTGACAGACTGCACTTTTTAAGAGGCTTAAAAGTGCTGTACATACAACTACAAATCTGTGAAGACTTAATTCTTCACAAAGCTAGAGAGTCTTGAGTGACAGGCTGCTCCAGGCACTCTGATTGGTCAGCATCAGTTGAGGAGGAAAAAAGGCCTGTGGGAGCTGTATGCTGAGGAGATTGAGTCAGATTACTGCCTTAACTGAGAAGAGACATGTACTGAGACCAATGTTCCCTCTAAGCTGAGTTAGTGTGAGCTAGCTCACAGTTTCTCAGCCCCCAGCTCACACATTTTTGTCTTAGCTCAGGAAGGATGGCTCCAGAGCAAACTAATTTATGCAGTAGCAAAATTGCTTAATCACAACTTTAATGCCAGTAGCTCACAAAGTAGTTTTTTGCTCACGAGACTCCACAGCTTAGAGGGAACATTGACTGAGACCATCTGGAAATAGCCCTAACAGAAAAGGGTTTAGTGATGACAAAGTCAGTCTGAACTCAGCATTAATTGAGAGCAGTTTGAACACAGACTGAGAACTGGGGGAAAGTTGGCAAGCAGGTTTGGGTAGTAGAATAAGACTCCCAATTTAGGCCAAAGGAAAGGGGATAGATCTTCTAGAAAGAGGAGAAGAATCCCTACCCAGTCAAACAGGGAGCATTATCTCTGAGGAGTACAGAGATCCCTGGTCTGGTGTGTTTAGAAGTTGCCTTTAGAGACCTAAAAGTCTCTTAAAAGCTCAAGAAGTGTAGTGATGGGGGGTTTTTTAGATAGATAACCTTTATTGGCATGTGAAAAATAAAAAATATTAATTTTTTTTTAAGTACATCGATCATAAGGCCAACCAAAATGAAATAGATCAGTCAATAGCTTCCCTGGATCGAATTGCAGACTGCAGAAAACAGGCGACATTAGAGGTTACGAGAAAGTTGTGTCCAGAAAGTAACTGCTTTTTTTTGCTGAACCTTGACACTGTCAGGAAGGCCACACCACGTACATAGAAGGGAGTTCAAAATTTTTCTCGGATCTTTATAATGGACAATTTAATAGAACATGGGAAACAGATTCAATAGCACCCAGACTACAGGGGCATTGTCTAAATTCATAGGGGATTTTTTGACATCTTCCGAAGAAGATAGCTGATGGCAATACATTAAATCTGGCCAGCATAAATGCCCTTCTTTGATGGTGATCAGTTAAAGAACAGAAATAAGAGGCTATCTGGCCAGGTATCAGAGATCATTTCAGATTAATTGGAGAACAAGTATTCCTAGCAGCCTCAGTCAGGTGCTGCAATTGGATATCTAACAGCCAACGTTTAATTATCTGAAATGCTGTTGAGGTGGATGATAAGTAAAGCGAATCTAGGGGTATACCTATAGACCTAATTTTGTTAAGGACTAATTTCAACCAGTTAGATTCATGGTAATCTTTCAACATTAGGAAAGTAAGAGAATTCGAATCAGAATTAAACAAAAGGTGAAGCCAAAATTTGATCGTCAAAAACCAGGCCCGAATCTTCTAGAAAGAGGAGAAGAATCCTTACCCAGTCAAACAGGGAGCATTATCTCTGAGGAGTATAGAGATCTCTGGTCTGGTGTGTTTAGAAGTTGCCTTTAGAGACCTAAAAGTCTGTTAACAGCTCAAGAAGTGTAGTGATGTTCCAAGAGAAGGGGTTTGGGTACTGGGAAGAGGGTACCAGCCTTCTAGGCACCAAAAGAGTAACCAATTATATAAATAAAGTATATTAGAGTGCTTAGGAAAAACTGGAACAAAAGCCTCTCAATATATGTATTTATTTATTTATTGTTTGTTTG
The DNA here is from genome assembly GCF_001447785.1 of Gekko japonicus. NCBI lineage: Eukaryota > Metazoa > Chordata > Lepidosauria > Squamata > Gekkonidae > Gekko > Gekko japonicus. Next base: position 7,252 of record NW_015176526.1, on the reverse strand, counting down.
TATTTATACCCCGCCTTGCCTGACAAGCAGGCTCATATAAAGATCTAAGCAACTGTGAAATAATTTAAGAACCTCTCATTAGCCTGATATATAAGAACAGAAGTCTGTGTTTGTACTAATTTTACCTCAGTATTTTCAATCCCTGATCTCACCTGATCTTTCCCTTTGATGTTAAATAAAATCTTTTGTTATCTTTGAATTTTAAAAATATCTCAAGTGTCATTTTCATTTTCAAGGGTTTAAGTTAAATGGTGATCATACCCTTTCCCTCAGGTTCCTGGGCTGAGCAAATAGCCGTTATATCTTACTGTCACAGGGTGGGGTCCCAAAGTTTTCTTCAGGGCAGAAGAAATCACATTACCAAGGCTGCTCAGTCAGTGAAGGGAAAGAAAAATGGAGAGAAAAGTTAGCCTCTGAGGGAGGGAAGGGAACGGTGCACATCATAACACCTATCTAGATCTTTGCTGAAACCTTTCCAGTCTTAAAGTTCCATTGTGGTCTTGGAAAAGTCCTGATAACTGGTATCTGGATTCCTAGCTCAAGAATTACAGGTTGATACTGATTGTGTGGGAAATCCTCACAAACACATCTGGATATAGGCAAGGGCTGACTTCTCTGATCAGGTGAAAGAAATGTTAAATCAGGATTGGACTTTCTATTCCATGCCACTGATCTGAAGGTGCCTCTGTTTTTAGTGTCAAAAACAAGATGCAAGCCATGTTCTTCAGCCCAGTCAACAAGTGCCTTACCGTTCTTATCATTAACTGTGTATCTCCAATTTCCATGGTGGCTGTTGAAGTCACCTGTGTGTACGAAGGATGATAGTAGGTTGATAGGACATGTGTTGGCAGGAGGGTTGTAAATATTGATCACATGTTCTTCCCCAGCTTTTACTTCAATTGTGTGGATGCCATTGTGGATGTTGGTCAATACCACCTTCACATTTTCAGTGTTGCTTCGGTCATAAATCACTATGCAGTAAGTATTATGGTATGTGAAGGGAATAACATCACATACCACAATTTTCACTCTGTGGCAGTCTTGATTTTCATTATCAAGTTGAGTTTCTTGAACAAGAACAAAATTTATTTTATTAGTCAGTAAGATTTGCAACAAGTATTGACATTTAGACTTACTTATACTCTCAATATTCATTTGACAGATTCAGATGCAGTCTCCTATACCCCTTGTCAAGTAGTCTTGAGAAGGACTGTTTGATTGGTTGATTGCTTCCATGTTTAGCCAGAAGTTCTAGCTCTTTAGCATTATCCAGAGTGCACTGCAAGGAGGTGAGCTAGAATTGCATCCCCACTCCAGACTGAAGGTGAGGTATGCCATTTTAAATGCTCTCTCATGTTTTTTTAAACAACCTGCAAGCAAATTCCCTAGCATGTCACAGAGGAAGGTATTCATCTAGCCTGCTGCCTATATGAATATTTTCTATTTGCACTGAGGATTTTTAAAATTCCTTTTAACTTCTTAAAACACAGATTTGAATACTACCCCACCAATCCTTTGTTCTGCAGCATTCTCTTGAGATAAGAAATAATAAAATCAACAAAGGACTCATAACATTATGATTTTGTGATTACTACTGCCCATGCAAATTGGAGATGGAAAGTTGACACAAGTACATTTTACATTTAGTACACTGATAATTTCCATGTTTTGGTTTTTTAAGGTCTAATAAATAACCCATTGTTGCCAGCATCCTCAGCCCTGGTACCGGGGTGGTCTTTCCCAAGAGAGAGACACCCCAAAACGACCTCTGAACCTCCACAAGCAGTGCCCTATGAAGCCAGGATTGGCTTAAACAGTGGCTTTTGCTGGGAGGCTAGGAGAACCACATTTTGGCTGAGAAAATTCAGGCCAAAGAGAATTCTCCAGGCTGGCTGTACTGCCAAACATTCTCCATACAAGCACCCCCCCCACTCTTCTCTCCTGTCAGCTCAGTCCAAAAGGACTAAGAATGGGCAAGTCTTTGCCCTTGCCTCAGGCATCTCCTACTAACCAAATGGCTAGTCTTTTGTCTGTCAAACGTACAGGCAGGCAGGGACAAAAAGCCTCTGGTCTGTGCTATTGTCATGAATGAAGTACATTGCATGTTTCCACCTCCCTCTCCTGTTTCACCCATGTCAGGAAGTACCTTTGGAATAATCCTCTCATTCCTGTCTCCATATATTTGTCTAAGATATCTGCATTCTTACACCTATGCCAGACCTATCAAGGAAAAACATTAATTTCCCATGTCTACTGAATGGTCACCCATTTAAGTTCATCCTGCCACACATTAAGGAACATCGCTTCTTTTGTCTGGCACTAGGGAAATGCCAGACCACTCTGTTGTTCCACAATGGACAGCCCCAGTACAGTCATCGAACACCTCCCTAAATCCAATCAAGATGTCTCAGCATAGCCTGACTCTGCCTCTCAGGAACTTCAGTGGTCAAATCCAGGCCTGGCCCATTCTGATGCCACACACCCTTGGGACTCATCATTGGCCCAGGTAATCTATTGTTCCCACCTGAGACCAGCCCCCAAGACCTTCCATTGGTCTGCATTGTTTTCCAATATCTATATCCGTCAGCACATGGTCTTAGACTGTATGCCTCTGCCCTGAAGCCAACTGGCAGTCCATCCCTAAACCCTTTGGGTTTAGGCCATAATCCCTTCTTCATGGACCTCTGCACGTCTGGACAGGTGGTATCACCCCACAACTGACCCCCTCTATCAACTATCAATCACCTCTGCTTCCTTAGTTCTGTATTGTGTGTGCGCAAATGTTTGAATATTGTTTGTATGCTTGAGAATATTTAGTGAAGAAATCACTATTTTAGCCACCCAGTCTCTGTGTCTATTCTTGGGAATTCTAACTCTGGTATACACAGGTATATGATATTAATGAGCCAATTGCTCATTAATATCATAATTCACAATCTATTACTAAGAAATAGAGCAATTTGGGTAACCCCCATCTCTTGAAAGCCATATGAGTATGACTGTACACAGATAACATGGTGCATAACTAGTGGTGTGTGGAAGTACTACTGTCAATATTGCTATTCCATGAGACATCACCAGGTCCCACCTTATGGCATTAGTGAACCTCCACCATGGCATGGTCAGGCTCCTTCCAGTGAATCTCAGGATTTGAGATTATGAAGATCTTGCAACCCTACCCCCTCCCTCAGTATACCTGTGCTCTGTCACCATAATAGTTATGACTTGGGGGGAAAAGAAGGAGGAGGAAGAGAGTTGGATTTATACTCTGTCCTTCACTCAGAATGGCTTACAATCTTTTCCCCTTCCTGTCTCCATAACAGACACCCTTTGAGGTAGATGAGGCTGAGAGAGCTCTGAAAGACCTGCTCTTGAGAGAACAGCTCTGAGAGAACTGTGACTGATCCAAGGTCACTCAGCTGGCTGCATGATGAGTGGGGAATCAAACCCGGTTCTCCAGATTAGAGTCCACCACTCTTAAGCATTACACCGAACTAGCTTAACGACTACACCATACCACTACACCAATATGTCAAACTGTCTTAACCACTACGCTAAACTGAAGAGAAATGTGGTCTCAGTCTGTCAGCCTGAGACTGTGAAACCTCTTGTATAACACCATACTCGCATCTAGAATAATAAGAATCAATGTAATTTGTTCTGTTTAGAGAGATTTGTACTTTACAGCATGCACTGAAAAGTGGAGGTATGTGAATACAGTTGTACTTCATCTTTCCACTTCACACACCCATGTCTCCAAAGAGAGTCTAAGTATCTCACTGCTATTCCCTGCATGTTGTAATTTGAAGCTATCTTGATGAACATATTATTTAGAAATATGTCCTCTTATTTAGTCTTATCCATAGATGACTACAGTGGCCACTCTGCTAAAGTCTCATAGGAAGTAAAAATAAGTAAAAAGAACTTTAAGAATATTTTGTGTCAGCTTTAGTTATCATAGCTTGTGAAATAATTCTGGTTGATCTAGAAAAACACCTCAATTAACTGCATATCAAAATTATTCCAGTTCTTCAGAAAAAAAAATCAAAGCATAGGGAGAAAACATAATTATACATTAACTAAGGTGAAAAGCAAAACGAAAGTTCAGTGTTTATTTTTAACTAATGGCATTTCCTTATGCCAAAAAGGCAGAAGGCAAACATGCCAAAAGCAATCCAATGGATATTTCCAGCATTGAATTTTGCAGTATTTGCTGTCAACAGGAACAACAATGCCAGCTAGGATCAAATACAGAAAATGCAAAAACATAACTAATCTGGGTATGTACAAAACTAATGGCCATTCACAGCCCCATTGGGTTACATTACATCAGCCATTGTATTCAAAGCATAATGGATATCATTCTTGTTCAGTGGCATGCCTGTCTTAAAAATAACCATAAAAATCCATCACTTAGATTCCCCACTGAATGGTGAGAAAATTGTGCAGGGAACTTTTATAAAATGTTTTAATTATTAGTCTACTATCCAGTATAATTCTTGGGCATTTATCTCAATTCTTGTATCCTGAAAATATCTGCCTGCTTAATGAAATTCTGCTTTGTGCATTATTCATAGCTAGAAGAGGGCTAATAAAAACCATCTACTAACCTATGAATATGCCAGTTTAATATATATACTTTGTTTTTGAATTCTGTGAGTAATTGCAACAAATACTCTTGAAGAAAACAAAAGGGGGGAAATGATTGGTAGACCTGCAGTTTCAGCCACTTGGGTACCCCTTTCCCTAATGGATGAAGAACCTCAAGCACGAATGGGGGCTATGTGCATACACGTTCCTCCCTGGTTCAGTTGATGGGGCTGCAAACATGCATGATCCAAAAACATCTAAAACCTGATGAAAATATCTACTAGATATTCAGGAGAGGACAGAGGTAGGTGGAGATTTCTGGGTGATTCCAGGGGAGGGTGGAGTTTGTTGAGTGGACGAAGCTCAGCAGGGATGTAATCCCATAAAGTCCACCCTCTAAAGCTGCCATTTCTTCCAGGTGAATGGATCTCTGTAATATGGGGGTCACTTGTAATTCCAGGAGAACTCTAGGCCCCACCGGGTGTTGGCAGTAGGAATCCGCACAAACTGGCTGACGAAGTAAAGTTGATCATGAATTTTGGCCAGTTCATGGTTCAGGAAGCAATGTTCGTGTACTGAAGAGCCACTATGAACTTCCACAAATTTTGATGCAGTTGGTGGCAGTTGGTGGCAGTTCATAAAGAGCAGAAAACTAGAATTTGCTTCCTGCTCTTCATGAAAAACAGCTGAACATAAAGCAGGGGATGAAATGGCTGGCAGGCATTTCACCCCCTGCTTTCTGCTCACTGTGAACAGCCGCAGCCAGCAGAAAGCTGGGGGTGAAATGGCTCTGTGCCATTTAAACCCATGGTTTCTGCTTCCTGGTGCTTTTCTCAGGGAGTAGAATGCAGGGGTTTAAACTTTAAATGACTCACAAACCAATAAAAACCAGTTTGGTTTGTGAGCTGGCCTATTGGTTCAGCCATGAACCACGAACCAAACTGCAACAATGCAGTTCATGCCCATCCCTAGTTGGCAGCCCTACTTTTGAGTGTAAGTGCTTTGAATGTAGGCACATAACTTTGGCTCTAAATATATATTTAAAACCACAGGGTGCTATTTATTCCATTGCAGGAAGTTATGTGTAGCCATTAGTACTTACATGCTGGCCCAACAGGGAACAAAGTTTCCCTCCAGGCCTATTTCAGGTAGGCAAATCAGCACTTGGGGGAAAGCTGAAGCCCCCTCTTCCAGCATGCTTTAATCTTCATAGAAATTGGCATGCATGCATCCAGGAATGACATCTTCAACATGGAAATCCAGGAACAGATTGAATTGAGAGTTCATGCACACTGTGTGAATTGGTATAAAGAGAGACGTACCTGTGAATAACAGTGAGTGCACCCTGCTCCCCCCTTCATATTACGTAAAGCCTGTGGAGAGAATCTTGTTCTGCCATGCTTTTAAGCTGCCCACTTCTTCCTTCAAATGTGTGGCCAATTTACCCCATCAAGTGTTTCTTTGGAGCTTTTAAATTTTTATCTTAACCTTTTAAAAACACAGTATTTTAATTTTTTTACCATTTGTTTGGAAAAGAAATGAAGTTGGCTATATGATTGATACAAGAACCAGCCAAGCAGTGGTGCAGTGCAATGTCCTGCTGTGACATGGGAGGAAGGTTGCTTCATTAGTACTTCACAGACAAGCTAATCAATACTGGGCAAGTCTGACCTCAGTCAGCCTGAAGGACAGATTTCCTCCCCTGAATCTGAGCCCAGAAAGGAGTAGGGTTGTCAGCTTCCAGGTGGGGTTTGAAGATCTCCCACTATTACAATTGGTCTCCAGGAAACAGAGGTCAATTCCCCTGGAGAACATGACTTCATGACATTGCCTCATTCTTTGCAACATATTACTCCTCACTGTACAGCTCCACGGACCCCTCTCAACAAGATATAGACACCTTTCTACGCTCCATTCCTACGCTGCCTCACCTTTCCGAAGATCACCAGGAATTCCTTGAAAGGCCAATTGACATGTCAGAACTGAGAGACACAATTAAAAATCTCAAAAATAACAAAACGACTGGTCCAGATGGCCTCCCTTCTGAATTCTATAAAGCATTCATAGAGGACCTTTCGGAGCACCTCCTGATGACTTGTAATGACCTCCTACTAAATGGAACTCTACCCAAATCTTGGTCTGATTCCAACATCACGGTCATCCACAAGGAAGGCAAAGATCCGTCCAATACAGCTTCTTATAGACCTATTGCCTTACTGAACCACGATAACAAAATTTTCACAACAATAATTGCAAACAGACTGAAAATTATAATTACTGATTATATTCATCTGGATCAAACGGGTTTTATTCCTGGTCGGCAAATATCAGATAATGTTCGCAGAACATTGGACATTATTATACAGAGGAAATGGACAGGGAAGGAAACAGCCATCCTGGCACTTGACTTCGAAAAAGCCTTTGACTTGGTTGAGATAAGGTTTATTCTCACCCTCTGTGAACATCTAGGATTCGGACTGACGTTCCGAAGAATGTTGCAATCCATCTACGCCAGTAATAGAGCTAAGATAAAGGTCAACGGAGCCAGCTCATCTCCATTTCAGCTCAACAGAGGAACCAGACAGGGGTGTCCCCTTTCTCCGCTAATTTTTGCTTTGGCTATTGAACCCTTGGCAGAAAAACTCCGGCAAAAAGAAACCTT
>NW_015176525.1:268669-270057 GCF_001447785.1 Gekko japonicus | reverse complement strand
GTCTCAGGCAGAGGTCTTTCCCACCATCTCTTACCTGATACTTTTAACTGGAGGTGCCGGGGACTGAACCTGGGACCTTCTGCATGCCAAGCAGGTGCTCTGCCACTGAGCCACAGCCCCTCTCCATGGCTCTCCAGGGTCTCAGGCTGAGGTCTTTCCCATCACCTCCTGCCTGGTCCTTTAAACTGGAGATGCCGGGGATTGAACCTGGGACCTTCTGCGTGCCAAGCAGAGTCTCTGCCACTAAGCCACGGCCCCTCCCTAGAGTCGTCTAGGATGGAGTCACGGCTCTTGGCCCTACTTTGCAAAGGAGGATAATTGGCACCCTCCCAGCAAATGCTTTGCCAATTAAAACCGTGGAATTGTAGTCCCTTCCTCTTTCCTTCTGTGCCAGGCAAACGTACATCTCGGAAGGAATCCCCTGCCAGTCAGCTGAGAAGGTCGACCAGCCTCTGACCTCCCCCACCCTCCATTTTCTGCAAATCTATTTTTTACCCCCCTGCCGTCTCTCCGCCTTTGCCTTCCAAGGTTCTCTGGCTGCGTTCTCTCCTTCGGCTGCAGATCCGGAGGGCGCAGGGGCTGGGGGCGTTCGGGCCCCCATCTTGTTTGCCAGGAATTCTGCTCTGTTCTAGCAACCGGCACACGCCGCCACCCCAGGAAGGGGGCAGGGTTGGCATGGAGACAATGTCAGTGGCTCTGGGGGGGGGGCAGGTTGTTTGTTCTCCTCCCTGCCGTGTGCTGCTATTTTATGGCCCTGGGGGGAGGAGAGAGAGAGAGAGAGAGAGCAGTGTGCCAAGGGGACCTGGCACGCTGCCTCCGGGCAACCCCTGAGCTGGACAGGGGCCAGCGATGCCGAGGCAGGAAGGGAAGGGAGCAAATGCACTTTTTGCAGGGAGCGCGGTGAGCGGGCGAGGCCTGAACCAACCCCTCCTGTTTCCAGGTGTTGCGTGAATAGCTCGTGTTGCGTTTGCCAGGGAAATAGCTTCAGGCGGGTAGCCGTGTCGGTCCGAAGCAGCAGAGCAAAAGTTTGCATCCAGGGGAAAGGCTTGAAGGCCAGCAAGGATGTATTTCAAGGTATAAGCTTCTGTGTGCGCACACTTCTTCAGAGACAACAAAGTGGAAATCACCAGTCATCGAATAGAATAGAATCAGAATCACAGAGCTGGAAGGGGCTGTGCAGGCCGTCTAGCCCAACCCTCAGCTCCATGCAGGATCGGCCTAGAGTATCCCTGACACGTAGGGGTCATGTAGGGGTCATTTCCTGCCGGAGCGCACAAGAGCGGAGCTCTGGCAATAGAGAGCCCAGGGGGTGGGCACATGCAAGAAGCCCCACCCCTTGCTCCCAGCAGCCCTCAGTCAGAGCAAGAAGCAGCCAGGTAAGTTGCAGA
>NW_015176525.1:268252-268576 GCF_001447785.1 Gekko japonicus | reverse complement strand
AACTTCCACTGTCCCCCCCCCCCAATAGCTAGCAATCCAAAACAGTCCAGTGGAGCCTGAGCGGTGGGTGTTGCCTTCTGACATGCCTCCGATGATGTCAGGGGGTGTGGCATGTGCAAATAGATTATGCTAATGAGTTATGCTAATGAGCTCCTGCACCTCTTTTTCTACGAAATGACCCCTGGGTAGGTCTCCAGGCCCCACCTGGAGGTTGGCCACCATAGGCATGGTGTAAGACCAGAAGTCTATCCAGCTTAAAATTGCTCCCCCTCCCAAACAGTCCAGTGGGACCTTTAAGTCCAAGTTTTATTCAGGTAGGACATC
>NW_015176525.1:259845-268017 GCF_001447785.1 Gekko japonicus | reverse complement strand
ATGCAAATAAGTTATGCTAATGAGTTATGCTAATGAGTTATGCTAATGAGCTCCTGCACCTCTTTTGCTACTAAATAACCCCTGGGTATAAGCTTTTGTGTGCGTGCACACGTCTTCAGATACGACGAAATGGAAATCACCAGTCATCGAAAAGAATAGAATAATAGAATCACAGAGCTGGGAGGGACCCTACAGGCCATCTAGTCCAACCCTCAGCTCCATGCAGGATCGGCCTAGAGCATCCCTGACCAGTGTTTGTCCAGGTGCTGCTTCCAGACTGCCAGGGAGGGGGAGCTCACTGCCTCCCCAGGCAGCTGACTCCACTGTCGCAAAACTCTGACTGTAAGAAAGATTTTCCCTAAAATCCAGCTGGGCCAGTATTCCCTCTAAGCTGAGTTAGCGTGAGCTAGCTCACAGTTTTTGAGCCTCCGGCTTCTTTGCCTTCGCTCGGGGACGATGTCTCCAGAGCAAACGAATTCAGGCAGTAGCCCAATTGCTCACTCACAACTTCAGTGCCAGCAGCTCACAAAGTAGGATTTTCGCTCACAAGACTCCACCGCTTAGAGGGCGTATGCCTCTCAACCCATGTGAGTCCTCTCCTCTGTGGCCAGCAGTCCATACCAGTCGCCTCCATGAGAGAAGACGGATGGGGTGTAATGGCAGGGTCTCCGTTAACTAGCCTCAGCATCCCACAATGAAGGATACATCTGCCCATCAATCTCCAATTTTGACATATTTATTTCCCTTCCCTATCTCTCCCTCTGGAATTGAACCCAAACAAATGGTAACCACACAGACTAAGCTTGTTATTCCTGTTTGGTCCTTGAATCTGTTAAAACACCTGCATTAAGCTTGTTATTCCTGTTTGGTCCTTGAATCTATTAAAACACCTTCCTTATGGTGTGTGCTAATTTACTGCTCACCCTCTACCTATAGGTGTGGACTGGTAACTTCCATTTCGTTGTCTCTGAAGACGTGTCCATGCACACGGAAGCTTATACCCAGAATAAAACTTGGTTGGTTTAAAGTTGCCAATGGACTCAAACATTATTCTAACGCAATAATTGGTCAGCCTGATGAGAGGGAGAGAAGGGAGGAAGGCATATATCTTGCAAAGGACTTTGGACTACGCATGACACATTCACACACGGAGCTGCCTTCTGCTGAATCAGACCCTCATCTGTGCCTGATCTTTTTTAACTGGAGATGCCGGGGATTGAACTGGGGACCTCCTGCATGCCAAGCAGAGGCTCTTCCACTGAGCCACAGCCCCTCTTTACAGCTCTCCAGGATCTCAGGCAGAGGCCTTTCCCATCACCTCCTGCCTGGTCCTTTTAACTGGAGATGCCGGGGATTGAACCTGGGACCTCCTGCATGCCAAGCAGAGGCTCTTCCACTGAGCCACAGCCCCTCTTTACAGCTCTCCAGGATCTCAGGCAGAGGCCTTTCCCATCACCTCCTGCCTGGTCCTTTTAACTGGAGATGCCGGGGATTGAATCTGGGACCTCCTGCATGCCAAGCAGAGGCTCTGCCACTGAGCCATGGCCCCTCTTTACAGCTTTCCAGGAAAGAGGACTTTCAGGAAGAGGACTTTTCAGGAAGAGGACTTTCCCAGTACCTGCTGCCTGGTCCTTTTCACTGGGGATGCCAGGGATTGAACCTGGGACCTTCTGCGTGCCAAGCAGAGGCTCTGCTCCACTGCACCATGGCTCACCAGGGTTTCAGGCGGAGGTCTACCACATCACCTCCTGCCTGGTCCTTTTTAATTGGAGATGCCAGGGATTGAACCTGGGGCCTTCTGCATGCCAGGCAGAGGCTCTGCCAGTGAGCCACGGCCCTTCCTGAGAAGGTATCATTATCAGGATTGGTGTTAGCCACAGGCCATCTGGGGCAGCTGCCCCAGGTCCTGAATACCCAACAGAAGGAGGAAGAACAGGAAGGACAGGCTTACACCAACGTGCATGCCCCCCCGCTCCAGGACCTGGACTGCCATCTTGCAGCGGCAGGACTCAGTGGGAGGGTCGGGGGGGGGGGTTGCAGTGATTCTGGGGCCCTCTCCGGGACTTTTGTTTCTGGAGAGCTCTCTCGAGAACTGTCCCTGAGAGAACAGCTCTGAGAGAACTTGTGACCGACCCGAGGTCCCTCCAGCAGCTGCATGTGTGAGAGGAGTGGGGGAATCAAACCCGGCTCTCCCAAATTAGAGTCCACAGAGAGAGCCAGTTGGGTGTAGTGGTTGAGTGCGCGGACTCTAATCTGGGAGAACCAGGTTTGATTCCCCACTCCTTCACTTCCAGCTGCTGGATGACCTTGGGCAAGCCATAGTTCTGATAAGAGCTGTTCTTGAAAAAGAGCAGTTTCTGTCAGAGTTCTCTCAGCCCCACCGACCTCACAGGGTGTCCGTTGTGGGGAGGGGAAGGGAAAGGAATTTGTTCACGCTCCTAACCACTACGCCAAACTATGGCTTGACCCTAATAGTTTTTTCATGATTATCATAAGCCAGCTTGAGCCACAAGGAAAGGCAGGAAGGCTCTGGACACGGAGGGAGGAAACTTTCAGTCTCCTCCTCCGGAGAATAGACTGCTTCACTTCACTTCGCCTGGGAGACTTTTTTGGGCACCACTGCTGGGAAATTGCCACATGGGGGGGGGGCATCTATGGATGAAGCCGCAGGCCTTGGAGGTTCCCGAAGCTGCTCTGTGGCTTTGGCTGCCTTCTCCCCAGTGGATGGAAAGGTGTGCAACTCCTTTGTCTGTCTGCTTCTCTCCCACTCTACTTCCTTTAAATGTGCAGACTCTAATCTGGGAGAACCGGGTTTGATTCCCCACTCCTCCACTCGCAGCTGCTGGATGACCTTGGGCAAGCCGTAGTTCTGGCACAGCTGTTCGATCAAGGGCAGTTCTTGGAAGAGCTCTCTCAGCCCCGTCTACCTCCCAGGGTGTCTGTTGTGGGGAGGGGAAGGGAAAGGAGTTTGTAAGCCGCTCTGAGATGCGGTGTGAAGGGCGGGGTATAAATCCAATCTTCTTCTTCTTCTTCGGAGCCTGGCCCTCACAACATCCCTGTGAGGTAGGCAGAGAGCGACTGGCCCGAGTCAATGTCATGGCGGAATGGGGAGTTGGACCCGGGTCACAGAGATCCTGGCGTAACACTCGAACCCAGGGTTCCCCAACGCGGTGCCCGTGGGCACCATACCTCCTGCCCGCCCTTCCTTTGGCACCCGCTGAGCTTTTCAGAAAGTGGGCAGGGCCATTGTAAGGCCAGGCTTGTCATTGGCTGCCTTCATTCAGATATGAGGAGAATTGGTAAGCATCTGAGCTTTTTCAAAGTCCACATTGCTCCACTCCCCGTTCCGGCTTTCCTTCGGCCAGTTTGGTGTGGAGGTTAAGAGCGGGAGACTCTAATCCGGGAGAACCGGGTCTGATTCCCCACTCCTCCACATGCAGCTGCTGGTGTGACCTTGGGTCAGTCACAGGTTCTCTCGGAGCTGTTCTCTCACGAGCAGTTCTCAGAAGAGCTCTCTCAGCCCCAGCTGCCTCACAGGGTGTCTGTTGTGGGGAGGGGAAGGGAAAGGTCTGAGACTCTGAGTGAACGGCCGGGTATAAACCCAATCTCCTCCACCTCCTGGCATTCCATTTGGCCCCACCTCTTGTAGAAGCCATTTGGGGTTCTGAGAACTTGAGGATCGTTGGGGTTAAGCAAAATCCTGGGTGTATTTTTCTTTTTTGGTAGTCTTCTTCCAAACGCCTGGTAACGGAGCGGTCTGTTTTTAAAATAATCTGCTATTTAAAGTTATTGCTGAGTAATTGGCGATGGAGATGTCGTAGCCATAGATACAAGCTCAGAGGAAGAGCTAAGCCTTTAAGCGGCCCAGTCGCCGGAGCTGGGGGGGCCTCCAACCTTTCTTAGCCCGTGGGCACCTCTGGAAATCGGACACCAGATGGTGGGCACGGCCACCGAAGGGGCACCGTGGGAGGCAGAGGCCGACACAGACAGCGGATGCCCAAGTGCGGGAGACGAAAGGAGTAATTTTTTGAAAAAGCGTGAGAGAGAATAAAACCAATGCTGTGATGGCAGCTGCTGCCAAAGCAACATTTTTAAAAGATCTGCGTAGCCAACTTAACCTCCAGTGGCCAATCAGATGCCAGCCTGGTGTACTGGTTAGGAACGCAGGGCTATTTTTGAACAGGAACGCACAGGAACGGAGTTCCGGCTGGCTCCCGAGTTGGCCACGCCCAGCAGGAACCTCATTAGCATAATAGGCCACACCCAACAGCAGAGGCTCATTAGGATTGGCTACATTAGGGGTGTGTGGCCTAACATGCAAAGGAGTCCCTGCTACAAAAAAGCCCTGGGTTTTGACAACAAACAAGGTAAACAGAATAAGGAGCAAAAGGTGGGTGTGGCTGGATGAGCACACTTCTGGTAACATGGGGGTGTGGCCTAATGTGCTAATGAGCTATGCTGTCAGGGTGTGGCCTAATATGCTAATGGATTTTTGCTGTTGGGTGTGGCCTATTATGCTAATGAGTTCCTGCTGGGCTTTTCTACAAAAAGAGCCCTGTTTGTTCTCTCAAGGGAAGGCTGTGGCTGCTCCGGCTCATACTTAGGTGGACTTTTGTGATGAAAAGGCCACAAATGTTCTTGACGGCTGGGTCGGAGCGCAGCCAAGTCGACTCTGGTTCTCAGGGGCTGGCTGCTGAGTGGCCTTTCCATGGGCTTTGCGAGGCAGAGGTGTTCCGCCAGACCTTTGGTTGAGGACAGCCATGGTCTGGATGACCTTGGGCAAGCCATAGTTCTGTCAGAGCTGTTCTTGAAAAAAGAGCCGTTTCTGTCACTCAGCCCCACCTACCTCCCAGGGTGTCTGTTGTGGGGAGGGGAAGGGAAAGGAGATTGTAAGCCGCTCTGAGACTCCGAGGGAAGGGCGGGGTATAAACCCAGTCTCTTCTTCTCTCTCTCTTGCTGGGTGAAAGCCCCACCCAGCCCCACCCACTGGCCGAAAACACTTGGCAGGCAGCAAGGAAAGTGTTGGTGGGTGCCCGTGGGCACCCTGTTGCATATCTCTGCTCTAGAGGCTTCTTCCTGGTTCTCTCAAGGGAAGGCTGTGGCTGCTCCATCTCATACTTAGGTGTGATGAAAAGGCCACAAATGTTCTTGACGGCTGGGTCAGAGCGCAGCCAAGTCGACTCCAGTTCTCAGGTGCTGGCTGCTGAGTGGCCTTTCCATGGGGCCCTGCAAGGCAGAGGTGTTCTGCCAGACCTTCGGTTGAGGACAACCATGGTGGGCACTCTCATAAGCGGGTTTGATTCCCCACGCCTTCACACGCAGCTGCTGGTGTGACCTTGGGTCAGTCACAAGTTATCTCGGAGCTGGTCTCTCAAGGGCAGTCCTTGAAAGTGCTCTCTCGGCCCCACCTACCTCCCAGGGTGTCTGTTGTGGGGAGAGGAAGGGGGAAAAGGATTGTAAGCCGCACTGAGACTCCCAGTAACGGGTGGGTTATAAATCCAAGCTCCTCCTTGTCCTCCTCATCGTCGTCGTCGTCGTCCTCCTCCTTCTGCTTCCTACCCAGCCCTCCGGGTTTGATTCACCACTCCTTCACATGCAGCTGCTGGTGTGACCTTGGGTCAGTCACAAGTTATCTCGGGGCTGTTCTCTCAAGGGCAGTCTTCGAAAGGGCTCTCTCGGCCCCACTTACCTCACAAGATGCCTGTTGTGGGGAGGGGAAGGGGGAAAGGGATTGTAAGATGCACTGAGACTCCCAGTGAAAGGCAGGGTATAAATCCAATCTCCTCCTATTCCTCCTCCTCCTTTTTTTTCTTCCTATCCAGCCCTCCATGCTCCTTCACCCAGGGGGCTGGTGGGGACCAGTGTTCCCTCTCAGCTGAGTTGGTGTGAGCTCACACATTTTTGCCTTCGCTCAGGAAGGAGGGCTCCCAGAGCAAACTAATTCATGCAGCAGCCAAATCGCTCGCTCACGTCTTTAATGCCAGTAGCTCGCAAAGTAGGATTTTTGCTCACAAGACTCCACAGCTTAGAGGGAGCACTGGGAACAGAATCTTTTCCAGCATCTCAGATCGTGAAGTTTACCGTTCAAAACATATTGTTTTTAGTAGGTTTTAGTGAGCTGCGGTGGCTCTGCAGGCTGTGGAAGGTCGGTCGTTCAGCAGTTCGAGACCCGAGTTGCCGCATGACAGAGTGAGCTCCCGTCTCTGGTGCCAGCTCCTGCCAACCTAGCAGTTTGAAAGTGAAAAATTGCAAGTAGATAAATAGGTACCCCTTCAGTGGGAAGGTCACAGCGTTCCGTGCGCCTCGGTGTTTAGTCATGCCGGCCACATGACCACGGAAACGTCTTCGGACAGCGCTGGCTCTTCGGCTTTGAAACGGAGATGAGAACTGCAACCCTAGAGTCAGATTCGACTGGCTTTCGAGCAAGGGAACCTTTACCTTTACCTTTAGTGTTACTTAATGGACCATTACGATGCTGTTTTTGGATGTAAGCCGCCCTGAGCCCCGCTTGCAGGGGAAGGGCGGCCTAAGAGGTTGGATTTAATAAACAAATAAATAAGGAATCCTCCTGCGTCTGGTTCGGAGGGTGTCGAGCCGTCGGTCTCATCAAGGCCGGCCACACGCTAGGAGGCAGTGTGGCACCATTCCTCTGGCTTTTGAGCTTAGCAGGCAAGAGAAGTGTGTGTGATTGTGCAGGCTCGGTTGTGAGTGTCAGTGTGTGCGTGCGCGCGTATGGGGGGCTGAGTGGCTCTCAGCGGGGCTCCGTGGGTCTTAGAGGAGCCCCTTCCCTCCTCCCTTTGTAACCGGACAATGACTTGACCGCCCGCCCTCGGGAGAGTCTCACCCCAGTGCTATTTACGCACTCTTGACGCATGGAGCAAAAGGGTTCCGAGGCCTCTCTGAAAGATGAGACGAGGATGGTGGACAGTCTCGGCAAGAGATCAGGAGCCCGGCGGTTTGAGTTTCCCATGGGGCTGTCGGGGCCTCCTGCTGACCTGCCAAAGGGCCACATCCCGGCCTGCTCGTTTCACATCTGTTTGACAGGACTGGTGCCCACAGGGGCAGAGAACCAGATCTCACAGTTTTCTCTCCAGGGAATCAGGGGGCTGGATCCCACCTGTTTGTGTGGGCTGCAAAACACACGTCTGTTCGATCCCTTGGGTCCCTTGGATTAAATCGCCTTCGTTCAAGCCCGTTAAAAGCCACCATCTGAGTGATCTCAGGCCTGTCCACACTCTCTCCGCCTAACCTACCTCGCAAGGTTGTTGTGAGAATGTAAGCCGCTCTGAGACTCCTTTGGGTAGTGAAGGGCAGGGTACAAATCAAATCTCCTCCTCCTCCTCCTCCTCCAGTTTGGTGTCGTGGTTAAGTGCGTGCGGACTCTAATCTGGGAGAACTGGGTTTGATTCTCAACTCCTCCACTTGCAGCTGCTGGATGACGTTGGGTAAGCCATAGCTCTGATAAGAGCTGTTCTTGAAAAAGTGCAGTTTCTGTCAAGAGCTCTCTCAGCCCCACCAACCTCACAGGGGGGAAGGGAAAGGAGTGTGTCAGCCCCTCCTTCGGGTAGTGAAGGGCGGGGTATGAATCCAGTCTCCTCCCCCTCCTCCTCCTCCTCCTTCCCTTTTGGAGAATATATTTGGACCACTGGATTGGACCAACACTTTCTCAACTAGCTTGCCAAATCCTGACCAATGCTCCCTCTAAGCTGTGGAGTCTTGTGAGCAAAATGTGTACTCTGTGTGCTGCTGGCATTAGAGTTGTGAGTGAGCAATTTGGCTACTGCATAAATTAGTGTGCTCTGGAGCCCTCCTTCCTGAGATGTGTGAGCCGGAGGCTAAAAAGCCGTGAGCTAGCTCACACTCATTCAGCTTAGAGAGAACACTGTGCATAAATAAAGTTTGCTCTGGAGCCCTCCTTCCTGAGCGAAGGCAAAGATGCATGAGCCAGAGGCTGGAAAAACGGTGAGCTAGCTCGCACCAACTCAGCTTAGAGGGAACACTGATATTCCTGACCCCTGTGCACCTTACTCAGTTCTAGACATACATGTTGGAATTCCTCCGAGAGAGGAGTAACTTGAAGGGGTGGGATTCACAGAGATCTTTAACCAGTTTGGTGTCGTGGTTAAGTGTGCGGACTCTAATCTGGGAGAACCGGGTTTGATTCCCCACTCC
>NW_015176525.1:251572-258869 GCF_001447785.1 Gekko japonicus | reverse complement strand
AGTTTGCTCTAGAGCCCCATCCTTCCTGAGCCGAGACAAAAATGTGTGAGCCGGAGGCTAAAAAATGGTGAGCTGGCTCACACTCACTCAGCTTAGAGGGAACACTGCAGTGCCCACCCCACACCAGGCAACTGGGCCCCCAGAGGGGGGTCTAGGCAGTGCCGGCATGCCCGTCCGGGGAGATGAAGGGGAGGGTGTCTTCCCTTGCATGCGCCCCATCTGCCAGGCGCGCATCAGAGCGGAGGCAGCTGCTTCTCCGCCTTGGAAACGGCCTCGCAGAGGAGAGCGATTCCGGCTGGAGACTGGAGGAAATGGGCAGGACGGACCTCGGGAGAGCGCAGCGGCTCTCCGTCGGCTGAGGACTTTCCAGGATTCCAGGAGGCAGGCCGGGTCGCCGAGAATGGGCTCCGGAGATGGACGACTGTCCCACAAGTGTAAGGAGATTCTCTTTTTTATAAACTGTGTCCTCCGGCCAAAAGGGTGGATGGCAAGAATGGCCCTTTGGCTCAAGCCGGTCCTTGCTTGGGGGGGGGTCTCTTTTAGAAATATCCGAATGTCCTTTGGGATGTCTTTGCTCTTTCTCCCTCCCCCCTTCCTTTAGCAAACATGCTGATTGTTTGGCCTGGGAAGTGTCTTGGTTCAAATGGTGCGTCTCTGTGTTCCTTTGGGCTGGGGGGGCGGATATGTCTGTATGTGTGGACAGCCACGAAACGCCGGTGGGGTGCAGGTGTCTCAGTTCAAATGTTGTCTTTTTTTCCTGTGTTCCTTTATTTTTATTTATTTTTCGCATTTATACCCCACCCTCCCCAGTGGGCCCAGGGCGGCTGAGGGTGTGTTCGAATGTCCGGATCGTCGCAAAAACGGTGTTTCGTTCTGTCGGAGATGCTTTTTAGGATCGTAAAATGAAGGAATTCCCGTCCATGGGATGGGGTGGACTGGCCGACGCTCCCTCTAAGCTGTGGAGTTTTGTGAGCAAAAATTCTACTTTGTGAGCTGCTGGCATTAAAGTTGTGAGCGAGCGATCTGGCTGCTGCATCAACTGGTTTGCTCTGGAGCCCTCCTTCTTGAGCTAAGACAAAAATGTGTGTGCCGGAGGCTAAAAAGACTGTGAGCTGGCTCACACTCACTCAGCTTAGAGGGAACACCGCTCTGGAGCCCTCCTTCTTGAGCTAAGACAAAAATGTGTGTGCCGGAGGCTAAAAAGACTGTGAGCTGGCTCACACTCACTCAGCTTAGAGGGAACACCGCTCTGGAGCCCTCCTTCTTGAGCTAAGACAAAAATGTGTGTGCCGGAGGCTAAAAAGACTGTGAGCTGGCTCACACTCACTCAGCTTAGAGGGAACACCGCTCTGGAGCCCTCCTTCTTGAGCTAAGACAAAAATGTGTGTGCCGGAGGCTAAAAAGACTGTGAGCTGGCTCACACTCACTCAGCTTAGAGGGAACACTGCTCTGGAGCCATCCCTTCCTGAGCGAAGACAAAAATGGGGGAGCTGGAGGCTAAAAAGACTGTGAGCTGGCTCACACTCACTCAGCTTAGAGGGAACACCGCTCAACTCTACATCCCGTACCCCAACCCCAGTCTGCCTCGTCCCCTCCTTCTCGGCCTGAATTGTCAGCTCTAAGGGGGGAGGTGTGTACCCTAGAGCGACACTCCCTCTAAGCTGTGGAGTCCCGTGAGCAAAAATCCCACTTTGTGAGCTGCTGGCATTCAAGCTGTGAGCGAGCGATTTGCCTGCTGCTTCAGTCGGTTTGCTCTGGAGCCCTCCTTCCTGAGCAAAGGCAAAAATGCATGAGCCGGAGGCTAAAAAACCCCTGCAAGCTAGCTCACATTAACTCAGCTTAGAGGGAACGCTGCCCTAGAGTCAACTTGTCTCTGGACCTCTGGAGTCCCCAGATAGGGTGTACGTTTCCTTGGAATTCCAGATACCGGCTTAGAGTTTGTGGGGAGCTGTACGGCAGCTACTGAAATAGGATGTTAGTGGATCAGCTTTCCCATCGTGATTCTAGAAAGGTGCTGAGCGGTGTTTCAGATAGGGAAAGTTTTTGGCTATGAGAGGGTGCTTTTGCTATGGGTCTGACCAGTACTCCCTCTAAGCTGTGGAGTCTTGTGACGCAATGTTCCCTCTAAGCTGTGGAGCCTTGTGAGCAACCATCCTACTTTGTGAGCTACCGGCATTAAAGTTGTGAGCAAGCGATTTGGCTGCTGCATAAATTAGTCTGCTCTGGAGCCATCCCTTCCTGAGCTAAGACAAAAATGTGTGAGCCGGGGGCTAAAAAACCATGAGCTAGCTCACGCTAACTCAGCTTAGAGGGAACGCTGCTTGTGAGCACAAATTCCACTTTGTGAGCTCCTGGCGTTAAAAGTTGTGAGCGAGCAATTGGACTGCCGCATAAATCCGTTTGCTCTCGAGCCCTCCTTCCTGAGACAAAAATGTGTGAGCCGGAGGCTAAAAAAGGGTGAGCTAGCTCACACTCATTCAGCTTAGAAGGAACATTGGGTCTGACCCACTACTGTCCTGAGGGTCATAGTGAAATGTGGATCATTCTGGTTTGCTGCGTAGTTGATGTTAAGGTTAATTTTATTGTCAGACTTCTATTGATCGTTATGCGTGTCACGATTTTCATGTAAAACAGTAAAAAGCCCAGTAGCACCTTTAAGACTAACAAACTTCATTGTAGCGCCAGCTTTCGAGAAACACGGCTCTCTTCGTCGAGTGCATGGAGGGTATGAAGGAATTGTCCAGAGATATATAGGTGGGGGGGGGGAGGAGGCAGAGCGTGTCACGTAAATGCAAAGCAGTTGCAAAAGTCACCGAACAGGTAGAATGCGTAATCCAGGCTGGGTGTGACCCCTTTCCTGAACGGAATACCTGAAAGCAGGGGTCATTTCGTAGAAAAGGAGGTGCAGGAGCTCATTAGCATAACTCATTAGCATAACTCATTAGCAGATGTGACACCCCCTGGCATCACCAGAATGTGTCAGAAGGCACCACTGGGCTGTTTTGGATTTCTAGCTATTGGGGGGGGGGGAGAACGTGGAGATCAGTCCTCACAGAGGAGGGAGAGCTTGTACCTGAATAAAGCTTGGTCTTAAAGGTGCCACTGGACTGTTTTGGACTGGGGGGCCGGGGGGGGATCTGCAGCTTACCTGGCTGCTTCTTGCTCTGACTGAGGGCTGCTGGGAGCAGGGGGTGGGGCTTGTTGCATGTGCCCGCCCCCTGGGCTCTTTACTGCCGGAGCTCCGCTCCTGTGCGCTCCTGCAGGAAATAACCCCTGCCTGAAAGGCAGTTACTTCTGGTAGTGAGATAACCGTCCACAGTCTCTATTCAGTCCCAGTCTGAGTCAATTTTATATATGAATTTTTATGTGACTTTGTAACCCGCCCTGAGCCCGCTTGCAGGGAGGGCAGGGTAGAAATCGAAATAATAAAATAAATGAAATGGTTTCAGAAAGTAGCCAAGTAGCCAGGTCAGTTGGCAGTAGAACTGTCCGATTCGAGTCCAGTAGAACCTTAGGTACCGATAAGAGTCTCAAGGTATTCCCTTGTCGGTCTTTAGCAGTGTCCCCTCTAAGCTGAGTTAGTGTGAGCTAGCTCACAGTTTTTCAGCCTCCGGCTGACACATTTTTGTCATAGCTCAGGAAGGATGGCTCCAGAGAAAACTAGCCAAATCGCTCGCTCATGACTTCAATGCCAGTAGCTCACAAAGTAGAATTTTTGCTCACAAGGCTCCACGGCTTAGAGGGAGCATTGGTCTCTAGGGTGCTACTGAACTCGAATCTAAATGAAATGTAGGTTTCTCAGTTGATCAGGGCTGATCAGGGCCGGCTCACTCACTAGGCGAACTAGGCGATCGCCTAGAGCAGGACGGCCCTTAGGGGCACCAAACTGCACCCGGCCGTACTCTGGGAGTTTCTTGATTATTTGTGTTTTTCATTCTTCCTAAAATGCATTTATTTTTGAAAATTGGTGGGCGCAGGGCCCCCCCCAGAAGGGATCCTCGCCTAAGGTGCAAAATAAGCTGGAGCCAGCCCTGCTGCTGATGGGGGAGGTTAGGAACTGCTTTGTGTGGCTTGGCTGGCTGGCTCGAGAGATCTGTCCACAAGGCGTCTGGGCATGGTGTCCCAGGAGAACGTCTGCTCTCTGCATAATAGCCTGGATGGATTTGAGGCAGAGGTGGCGGGTGGTGGAGGTGAACCGTGGAGGATCACTCTCCCCATTCGAGTTTTCTTACCAAGGTGCCATCTAGACTGGAATGTCCTGCCTCGAACCGAGATGTTTAGTTGCTCGTCTTTGCATGCCGTTCGTGTGCATTTCACCGGCATATGCTGGATGTCACAGCAAGGTGCAGAGCTGGTGGAATCTTCCTGGGGGGGGGGGATGTGGAGGGCCCTGCGGGGAAGGAGGGGAGGGTGAGAAAAGGAGGGGGGAAAGCTGACCTGCGCTCATCACCTGGACTCCTGGAGTGACCAGAAAGGAGCAGAGAGAAATTAAACAGAGATCTGTTGGGGGAGATCTATAGGGGGGAAATAGTTTTGCACATGAACACATGAAGCTGCCTTACTGAATCAGACCTTTGGTCCATCAAGGTCGGTATTGTCTACTCGGACTGGCAGCTGCTCTCCGGGGTCTCGGGCGGAGGTCTCTTACGTCACCTCCTGCCTGGTCCTTTTAACTGGAGATGCCGGGGATTGAACCTGGGACCTTCTGCATGCCAACCAGAGGCTCTTCCACTGAGCCACAGCCCCTCTTTACAGCTCTCCGGGGTCTCGGGGTGAGGTCTTTCACATCACCTCCTGCCTGGTCCTTTTAACTGGAGATGCCGGGGATTGAACCTGGGACCTTCTGCATGCCAAGCAGAGGCTCTGCCACTGAGCCACAGCCCCTCTTTACAGCTCTCCAGGGTCTCAGGGTGAGGTCTTTCACATCACCTCTTTTCTGATTCTTTAACTGGAGATGCCGGGGATTGAACCTGGGACCTTCTGCATGCCAGGCAGAGGCTCCGACACTGAGCATTGGATGGGAGACCTCCAAAGAATACCAGGGCCGGGAGGCAGAGCCAGGCTATCAAGCCATTCCTCCGAATGTCTTCCATGCCCCAGTAGGAGTTGCCAGAGGTTGCCATGACTTCCAGGCACGGGGACCAATGTTCCCTCTAAGCTGCGGAGTCTTGTGAGCAAAAATTCTACTTTGTGAGCTAGTGGCATTAAAGTTGGGAGCGAGCGATTTGCCTGCTGCATAAATCAGTTTGCTCTGGAGCCATCCTTCCTGAGCTAAGACAAAAATCTGTGAACTGGAGGCTAAAAAACTGTGAGCTAACTCACACTAACTCGGCTTAGAGGGAACACTGATGGGGACACACACACACACACACACACACACACACAAATGCAAAAATGCAAAAAAGAAAAGAAAACTGAGAGTTGCCCGTCCACAAAGGCATGGCTGACGCGAGCCTATCCAGACGAAGATCCCGACACCCAGCAATAAGCTCTGCACAAATCCCGCAATCACAAAATTTCGATCTAGGGAATGAATGGTGGCGAACACGGATGCAACCCGTTCCACCTGATAGCCATACCCTGATAAACACCAACGAGATTCCCGCAGGATTTGACTTGCCATGTAAACTATGGGAGACGGCTAATAGAATACGAACAGGCTCTGGCAGTTGTGTAGACCTGTTGTTTAAGGGGGGCAAAACACCAGGACCCAAATGCGATCGTGGTGCAACCCGCCAAACCGTCTTCCATCTGTCACAGGAATGTGAGCATCGTGCTTTCCAGGGAGATGTGATGGAGCTCTTTGAACTCTTCCCAGCTGGGGTTGAATGGACTGAAAATCTCAATATTAGTATTTAGGGGGATTGGTTACGTATTTTATATTATATGCTTCCTGTGTGTAACTCTGCCATATGACTGATAGATGATAGACAGACAGACAGACAGACAGACAGACAAAGCCCCTTGATCCATCAAGTTCAGTATTGCCTACTCAGACTGGCAGCTGCTCTCCAAGGTCTCAGGCTGAGGTCTTTCCCATCACCTCCTGCCTGGTCCTTTGAACTGGAGATGCTGGGGACTGAACCTAGGACCTTCTACATGCCAAGCAGATGCCCTGCAATTAAGTTACTGAGGTCTTTCCCATCACCTCCTGCCTGGTCCTTTGAACTGGAGATGCTGGGGACTGAACCTAGGACCTTCTACATGCCAAGCAGATGCCCTGCAATTAAGTTACTGAGGTCTTTCCCATCACCTCCTGCCTGGTCCTTTTAACTGGAGATGCCGGAGATTGAACCTGGGACCTCCTGCATTCCAAGCAGAGGCTCTTCCACTGAGCCACGGCTTTTCTCCATGACTCTCCAGGGTCCCAGGTGGAGGTCTTTCCCATCGCCTACTGCCTTTTAACTGGAGAGGTCAGGGATTGAACTGGGGACCTGCTGCGTGCCACAGCTGCTTGGAGAAAGGGATTAAGCAACCCCCCCTCCATGTGCTCAGACGCACACACAGAGAGACACTGTTCCGCTCAGAATTGCCTCCGCACCAAAACCGCTTTTCATTGAAAGGCGAAAGGTCGCGGGGTCTTCATTTTCATGCCTTTGCATATAATACGGTGTTTGCGTCCCAGCTCACAAAGGATGTGTTTATGCTCTAAAGGCCCTTTACAAGGCCGTCTGGATACAATGGCATTTGTCGGAGCGCCAGCAGGTAATAAGTGAGGGGGTGGAAGCTCAGCCCCACCCCCTTGCCAACAGGTTCGGGGGGGGGGGGAGCGTGCTCCATGGCCGTTCATTGTTCCTGCTGCACATTGGGAGAAACGCTCCTCACGGTTATTCAAGCTGACCCTTGTGAATACCAGATGCATCCATGCCTTCTCGTCTTCCTCCTCCTGTGCAATTCTCTTCTCCATTTCAGCCATTCAGCTGTTCCATGTGGTGGGTTAAACGGAGGGGGCGTGACTGCTCCAAGGTCACCCAGCGAGCGTCACGGTTGAGTGGGGATTTGAACCCGAGGCCTCCCCAACCTAACTATAAACACACATCGATGGGGTCTGATCTTGGACAGTGTGCGACTGTGTGTGACTGCAGTAAAGAAGGCCAATGCTATGCTGGGGATTATTAGGAAGGGAATTGAAAACAGATCAGCCAGTATCATCATGCCCCTATATAAATCAATGGTGCGACCTCATCTGGAATACTGCGTGCAATTCTGGTCACCACACCTCAAAAAGGATATTATAACTTTGGAAAAAGTGCAGAAAAGGGCAACTAGAATGATAAAAGGGTTGGAACACTTTCCC
>NW_015176525.1:249350-251323 GCF_001447785.1 Gekko japonicus | reverse complement strand
GTCTCAGAGCGGCTTACAAACTCCTTTCCCTTCCCCTCCCCACAACAGACACCCTGTGAGGTGGGTGGGGCTGAGAGAACTCTGACACAAACTGCTCTTTTTCAAGGACAGCTGTGCCAGAGCTTGTGACTGACCCAAGGTCACATCAGCAGGTGCAAGTGGAGGAGTGGGGAATCAAACCCAGTTCTCGCAGATTAGAGTCCGCACACTTAACCACTACGCCAAACTGGCTCTTCGTCACCCAAATAGTGATGAACACGTGGAATTTACTGCCACAGGAGAGGGTGGCGGCTACAAGCATGGATGGCTTCAAGAGGGAATTGGATAAATATATGGAGCAGAAGTCCATCAGTGGCTGTTAGACACAAAGTATAGGTAGGAACTCTCAGTCTGGGGCAAGGGATACTCTGTATTCTTGGTGTAGTTGTTTGATGTAGTGGTTAAGTGCGCAGACTCTATAATCTGGGAGAACCGGGTTCGATTCCTCACGCCTCCACTTGCAGGTGGTGGATGACCTTGGGTCAGTCACAAGTTCTCTCAGAGCTGTCCTTGAAAGAGCCGTTTCTGTCAGAGCTCTCTCGGCCCCACCTACCTCACAGGGTCTCTGTTGCGGGGAGGGGAAGGGAAAGGAGATTTTAAACTGCTCTGAGACTCTGAGTGAAGGGCGGGGTAGAGATCCAATCACCTCCTCCTCCTCCGTAAATGTATACCCCACTCTATCCCAGAAGTGCGCTCAGGGTGGCTTACAACATAAGATCCATAAAACAATAAAACCAGTGAATCAACAGAGGACACGGTAAACCATAGCAACAGACCCCGTGCATAGGTGAATCCTCAACATAGGTAAGATTTGAACTGGGGTCTCCCTGAGTCATATTTGCATAATAATTCTCCTCTGCAGACTCTCTCCTGCAGGGACGGAAGAGGCAATCCGTTGACGTCCGCCGAACGCATCCTCGGCCAGCTCCTTGAGTCATGGTCGACCCCAAGGCTCAACTGCTTTGGGGATCTCTGGCTCCCAGGCCCCGGCAGAGCCGTTCCATCAGCTGGACCGCTCTGCGTCTTCCGAGGCTGTCTGGCGAAGCGGCCTGTGTCCGTGGCCGGCTCAGCTGTTGGCCGGATTTCTCTGCTGGCAGCCCAATGCAATTATGGGCTGACACTCCGATAAATCACCGCCTAATTGATACGTGTTAGCAGCCCGGCCGAATGGGAGCTAATCTGATTGGGAGGCCGCTTTTCGCCAGGGAGTCTCGGGCTGCGGGAAGGGCAGGCGGCCTTCCTCCGCCAGAGGTGAGCCAAGGCACACCGCCCGGCTCCACTGTCTCCCGGCAGGAATACAAATCACTCAGGCAAGACAGGCCGACTCCCACTGCCCAGTTTTCTGTGTCCAAAGGTCCAGGGAAAGCGCCCCGCTCAAGAGGCCTGGGACCCTACATGGTTACTTTTTGGTGTAGGGGTTAAGGGCGCGGACACTAATCTGGGAGAACCGGATTTGATTCCCCACTCCTCCACTTGCACCTGCTGGATGACCTTGGGCAAGCCGTAGTTCTGTTAGAGCTGTTCTTGAAAAAGAGTGGTTTGCTGCAGTGGTTAAGTGCGTGAACTCTAATCTGGAAGAACCGGGTTTGATTCCCCACTCCTCCACTTGCACCTGGCTGGATGACCTTGGGCAAGCCATAGTTCTGATAAGAGCTGTTCTTGAAAAAGAGCCGTTTCTGTCAGCGCTCTCTCAGCCCCACCTACCTCCCAGAGTGTCTGTTGTGGGGAGGGGAAGGGAAAGGAGTTTGTAAGCCGCTCTGAGACGCCTTTGGGTAGTGAAGGGCGGGGTACAAATCCAATCTCTTCTTCTACTACTACTTAAGTGCGCAGACTCTAATCTGGGAAAACCGGCTTTGATTCCCCACTCCTCCATTTGCACCTGCTGGATGACCTTGGCCAAGCTGTAGTTCTGTTAGAGCTGTTCTTGAAAAAGA
>NW_015176525.1:240550-248987 GCF_001447785.1 Gekko japonicus | reverse complement strand
TTGTCCTTGAAAAGAGCAGTTTCTCTCAGAGCTCTCTCAGCCCCACCTACCTCACAGGGTGTCTGTTGTGGGGAGGGGAAGGGAAAGGAGTTTCTAAGCCGCTCTGAGACACCTTTAGGTAGTAAAGGGTGAGGTATAAATTCAATCTCCTCCTCCTCTTCTTCTACTTCTTGGAGTCTGGCAAGCCTGGAAACCTTCCATGCCTGGGTCACTGGGGGTGTGTGTGTGGGGGGGAGGTATTTGTGAGTTCCCTGCCTTGTGTAGGGGGTTGGACTAGATGACCCTGGAGGTCCATCCCAGCTCTGTGATTCTGTGATTTTTAGCCCTTGTTGTGTCTGCCGTGTGGTTTCTCCAGGGGTCATTTCCTGCGGGAGCGCACAGGAGCGGAGCTCCGGCAGTAAACAGCCCAGAGGGCGGGCACATGCAACAAGCCCCACCCCCTGCTCCCAGCAGCTCTCAGTCAGAGCAAGAAGCAGCCAGATAAATTGCAAAGCTCCCGACAGCCCCCCCAAGTTTTATTCAGGTACAAGCTCTCCCTCCTCTGCGAGGACAGATCTGCACGTCCCCCCCCCAATAGCTAGCAATCCAAAACAGTCCAGTGCAGCCTGAGTGTTGGGTGTCGCTTTCTGACACCCTTCCGGTGAGGTCAGGGGGCATGGCATATGCAAATAAGTCATGCTAATGAGTCATGCTAATGAGCTCCTGCACCTCTTTTTCTATGAAATGACCCCTGGGTTTCTCCAGCTCTGCCGCATGGGCCGCAGTGTGGCCATGTGGCGCGTGTTGGATCGTATGCACTGAAACTGGCCTGTCCCCGACTCGGAACGCAATGCATCGCACATGGGGCTAGTCCACAAACCCTGGCGTGGGCGTTGCAATGAGGCGGGTGGTCCTCCCTGGCAGCCGCCCTCTGAAAAAGCCGTCAACAGGTTTCTGTGGAATGACTCATAACGTCAGATGCGGCCCGGCCTGCCTCCCCCCCCCCTTCCTCCCCTGGTTTCTACAAATGTGCTTCCTTCGCAGATCTAATTATCGTAGTCAGTTGCCGCGTGCCTCAATAATCAGCCGTCCTGCCAATATGGCGCGGATTGCGAGTGGTCGCCAAAGGAGCGCCAGTGTGACGGCGACGGGGGGGGGGGAGGCAGGGTGGAAGGAAGCAATGGGAGACAGGGAACCTGGATCGAATCCTTGGCTACGGAGAGCGACGGGCCTGCGGAGAAGGCTTCCTGGGCCGATCTGGACCCCACCCACCGCCCTGCCTCAACCCAGAATTCTATCGTTCTGGATGACCAGGTGGGGATTTGAGACACACATTTCCGCTCCTTTGTTAATAAATATGTTCGGGATTCGTGAAGGCAAGAGGACTTCGTCTCCTGCTAGGGTTGCCAGCCTCCAGGCAAGGGCTGGAGGTCTCCTGGAATGACAACCAATCTCCAGACCACAGAGACCGGTGCCTCCGGAGAAAGCGGCAGCTTCAGAGGGTGGGCTCTGTGGTGCACTGTCGATCAGGGTTCCCCAACGCGGTGCCCCACGGGCGCCGTGGCGCTTGCCAGTACTTTCCTTGCTGCCCATCAAGCTTTTCAGAAAGTGGGTGGGGCATTGTAAGGCAGGGTTTGTTATTGGCTGGTTAAAACGCGGAGCTGAAGACCGGAAGGTCTGTAGTTTGGCAGTTGGAGACCCGAGTGTGCCGCGTGATGGAGTGAGCTCCCGTCTCTGGCCCCAGCTCATGCCAACCTAGCAGTTCGAAAGCAAGAAAATGCAAGTAGATAAATAGGTACCACTTCGGTGGGAAGGTAACAGCGTTCCGTGCCCCTTGGTGTTTAGTCATGCCGGCCACATGACCACAGAAACGTCTTCGGACAGCGCTGGCTCTTCGGCTTTGAAACGGAGATGAGCACCGCAACCCTAGAGTCAGACTCGACTGGCTTTCGAGCAAGGGAACCTTTACCTTTTAAACAGGTCCTGCTTCAGCGGGAAGGTAACTGCGTTCCGTGCGCCTCGGCGTTTTGTCATGCCGGCCACATGACCACGGAAACGTCTTTGGACAGTGCTGGTTCTTTGGCTTGGAAATGGAGATGAGCACTGCATTCCTAGAGTTGGATTCGACTGGCTTTGGAGCCCAGGAAACCTTTAGCTTTACTAATTCAAATGAAGGGGTTTTCTGATAGAGAATCAGGAAGACTGGTAAACTTCTGGGTTTTCTTTGGCCATTGTGTGGTTCCATTCCCCCTTAAGGTTTTTCTTCTCCCCAGAAGGTTTGAAGAGGGAGATACACCACTTGCCTCCGCTCTTGCAGAAGCCATTTGAGGGTTGGCTTCACCTCCTGTGGAAGCCAATTTTTGGGTGGTGCTCACCAGCCCCTTTCAAAGTTCCAAATCTGACCACAGGGTCAAAAAGGTTACGGGCCCCTGCCAGAGATTCTAGGTGAAACTCCAAATTTTGTTTTCCATAGGCACCACCCCTAAATATCCAATGCTAGAATCTCCTTTCTGAGGTGTGGTGACTCCAAATGAGGTCGCGCACGTCACGATACCGGCTGATCCCGGGTCTGAAATCTCGCTGCTCTACTGCAAGCCAACATTGTTTTAAAGATGTTTTTAAAAAGAGCCATGCAGTTTAAAATATCTAGCCAGATATCTCGTACCAACATCATATTTGCATACATGTTACCATTTTCCCTTGCCTTAACTTATATTCAAACAGCATAAATCAGAAAATCATGAATCTGTTTCCAATAAACAACTAGTTTTTCTATATCCTATCTGCTATATTTCATTTTACCTACAATACCCTGTTCCTAATCAACTCCATGTCTATAAACCTAAAAAAGAAAAGAAACAGGCATTTCCTAACTATTTGAAAATACTAATTTGGGCACATTATTTTTTATATATGTTCTCTATTCTCTTTAAAATGTTCTTTCATGTGATCAATAATGTTAACTTTAGAACTCCCATTTACTTACAAAATTTTCGAAGTAAGTTATAAATCAGTTCTTAAAATCATAAAACCAAAAATCCTTCACCTTGCACTGAGTCCTCCTGTCTATTCCCTTATTTCATTTAGATCATTACAAATTCTCTGCATAAACCGCACTAACTGTGCATTTTCCTGCAGTACCAACTCTATGATTCGAACTCCTCGATGTCTTCCCCCCCCACTCAGTTAAAACATTACAAGTAATCCAAGTATATCGTTTCAAATTAGACAGCCCTTGTACATAAATACAACTTTTTTATCTCCATTCAGTTAAAACATTGCAGATAGTCCAGGTATATTGTTTCAAATTAGACAATCCTTCTTTATGTATTTATTACTTATAATATAAAATCTCAGGGTTTTGGGTTTTTTTGCTTTCTCTGTAAATTTCTCTTAAGAATTATCACTATTTTGTGTCTTAGATCTTTGTAGGTTTCTCCCTCTTCTGCAGGCCAACATTGACTTCCCTGCTTTAAGACTTTGTGCCGGCCCGTGGCCTGGCTGTGTACATTCGACCCCAGAAGAGGGGACCATCCACACGCCCTCTTCCTGGGAAGGTGGGGAGGAAGCCGGCGGCGGTTTCTCTGCCGCAAGAGACGCTGGCCCTGCATTGTGTGCAGCGGAGTTCTCCCCGGCCCTTTCCTCTCATTTATGACCGGACAAATGTGTGCAGTTGAGTCACAGGCAGGAAACGATGCTCCAGAGGTGACAAACGGCCTTCTGAGGAAAGCCACAAGGTCTATGGCAGGCAGAAGCCCCAGAGAGGGAAGGGGTTAGTCCGTCACAGCAAAAAAAACAACAACCCACAAAGCTGGTCTGACACCTTTCCTGAGACCTGCCAAGACGGGGTTTTTGACCGGCCAGGCTTTTAATTTTTTCCCTTTTTTCTTTTATAAATGACAAACATGACACAAGCAAACATACATACATAGATATGGGTTGGGTTTTTTTACCGTTACGTCATTAAATCGTCTGTTTAAATGCCTCATACAATGGTCCCATTCACACGACGAATTTGCCACGGGAGAGCCACAGATGCCAGGCGGATTATCTGTGCGCAATCACACCACCACATCTGGCAAGTGTAGCGCACCCGTGGCTTCCCGCCGAAAACCTGCAGTAAAAAACTACCTGTTAACAAGTACTAGCGACTGGTTTGCCACGGGCTGCTGACGGATGTGGTTGGCATGATCGCGCCGGCACGCGGCTCTTCCCTCCGGCCGTCATCTTTGCTGCGGGCGCCGACTGCTGAAACACCGCTGCACTGCCGTCGCATCTGATCGCTTATTCGCGGATCAAACTGCGACAGCGCAAATAACGACACCTCCCCCCCCCCGCGTTATCCAGCCCGTGTGACCGGGGCCAATATTTGGTTATTTGTTTTCTATGTTCCACCTTGTATTTTTGCTATAAGTCTAGAGATGTGAAGGCCCAGAAAAAAACCGGAAAAATTAGGAAAAAATTCGGAAAAAAAAACGGTTTTTTTCCGTTTTTTTCCCTGAAGCTTTTTTGTTTTTTTTCTGAAAAATTGGAAAAATTGAAAAAAGAAAAGAAAAGAAAAGAAATTGATTATGGAATGTTTTATTTTAACATGATAAATAAAATATTTTAAGACAAGGTGTTCAAATATTTTCCAAATCATTTCTAAAAAATACGTATGGTATCAGATTGATGTAATTTCTGTGCACTGAGGACAAGCAAGTCCTAGGTTACAAACTGAACTCTCCAATGCAAGAACAAGATGCATTTCTTCCTTTAGGAGGTGCGATTGTCAGAAGAAAATAAAAAAGTTTCAGTTTTGTTTTTGCATGTGGGTGGGTATTCTGTAATAATTGTTTGGATACGCTGTATTTTTAATATGCTAGTTGTGATAATTTCATGCCAAGTAAAAATGTCCATAGTCATATTTTATGTTCCTAAAGTAACAGAATGACTTTCAAATTAGGAAAGACAAAAGAAATGCTAATGTAGCATTTTTTTCAATTTTTCTGAAAATTTCCGTTTCCCTCCGAGAAAAAAAGCGGGGAAAAAACGGGTTTTTTCCCGAGCTTCAAAATTTCCGGAAATTTTACATCTCTATATAAGTCTTTTGCATATAATTAAAAAATAAAGTTTTTATTCCTTCTAAGTTGGTTGTACGTCAATATATTTTACTCATTGTAGTCTTCAGTCCGTTTGTAACATCTTGACCATGTATTTTCAAAGCTGGCTTCACAATAAAGTTAATTTAGGCCCCGGTCACACGGGCCAGATAAGGTGTGTGGGGGAGGAGTGGCTTTTTGTGCCGGCGCACTTTGACCCGTCTGAACGTGATCAGACGCGACGGCGGGGATTCGGGATTTCGTTTCGTTGGCACACGTTTCCGGGGCGCTTCAATGCAGCGAGGGGAGCGCGCTGGAGCGATCGGACAGAGGACGTCCGTCTGCGGCCCATTGCAAGCATTAGATAGTGGACTTTCTCCGGTACCTTTTAACTCCGGATCTTCAGCCAGACGCGACGGGTTGGCAATGGGTGCTTGCCAGATGTGCCCGTTTGATAGTGCCTGTAAAACCCACCCGGCATTCGTGAGTATCCCGCGGCAACTTCTGCGTGTGATCAGGGCCAAAGAAGAAGAAGAGGAGGAGGAGATTGGATTTATACCCCGCCCTTCACTACCCAAAGCGGCTTACAAACTCCTTTCCCTCCCCCTCCCCACAACAGACACCCTGTGAGGTAGGCGGGGCTGAGAGAGCTCTGACAGAAACGGCTCTTTTTCAAGGACAGCTCTGACAGAACTACGGCTTGCCCAAGGTCATCCAGCAGCTGCAGGTGGAGGAGTGGGGAATCAAACCCAGTTCTCCCCGATTAGAGTCCGCGCATTTAACCACTAACCCAACCTGGCTCTCAATTTATCCATTTTCTGCAGTCTCATCTCTTCTCCAATATTTAGCATACCATATTCTTGCCGCTGCCACTACATTTATAATAAGATGGGAACCTTGCTTTTTACTATTTTCTGGTGATATATTCAATAAGAACAATTCTGGTACATGAGCTGTGGTTGTTCAGATATAACATCTTAGAACACCATCTTGGTTTCATGATTTGGAGTGAGTATTGGAGCACCGATGATTTATTTTAAGAATTTTATTTGACTGTAGTATGTGTATTATTGTATTTGATACTGTTTTTATTGTTATAATCTGGCATTTATGCCTCTGTTAGCCACCCTGAGCTATTTTTGGGCAGGAACGCACAGGAACGGAGTTCCGGCTGGCTCCCAAGTTGGCCACGCCCAGCAGGAACTCATTAGCATAAAAGGCCACACCCAACAGCAGGAACTCATTAGGATTGGCTACATTAGGGGTGTGTGGCCTAACATGCAAAGGAGTTCCTGCTACAAGAAAAGGCCCTGGGTTTTGACCACAAACAAGGTCAACAGAATCACAAGCAAAAGGTGGGTGTGGCTGGATGAGCACACTTCTGGTAACATGGGGGTGCGGCCTAATGTGCCAGTGAGCTGTGCTGTCAGGGGTGTGGCCCAATATGCTAATGTTCCTGCTGTTGGGTGTGGTCTATTATGCTAATGAGTTCCTGCTGGGCTTTTTCTACAAAAAGAGCCCTGAATAAATAAATAAATGAGGTATAGTACTCTTTAACGTTTTTTGTAATATTTCGTGAATCCAAGACCACTATTTTCTTTAACTCTGTCACACGTCCGCCACAGATGAAAGAAAGAACCAACTTTTTTTTTTGACATTTCCAACAATCATTTGATAAGTTAGGGTAAAACTTTGATAATTTATCTGGAGTGAAATAGCCAGACTTCTGATTGGCCACTGGAGGTTCGATTGGCTGTGTCGATTTTCAAAAATGTGGCTTTGGTAGCAGCTGCCACGAGGATCTCCACTGTGTGGCTGAAGGTTCGCTGCGGCGGCCATTTTGTGTCAGCATTCCAAAGATGGCCGCTGGCCCAAAAGGGCTGGGTACCCCTCCCTTACAGACGAGTGGCGGACAGTGTGATGCGGTGGTTAGAGGGATGGACCAGGATGTGGGAACCCCAGGTTCGAATCCCCGCTCGTGCCACGGAAACTTGCCAGGTGGCCTTGGGCCTGTCACATCTTCTCAGCCTAACCTAACTAGCAGGGTTCTTGTGAGGATAAAATGGAGGAGAGGAGAAGGACGGAAGCCGCTTTGGGTCCCTGCTGGGGAGAGAGGTGGGAGAGAAATAAAGTAAAGAAATATTGCGATAGGGACTGACATGAGCCACCGCTCGCTTTGTCAGAGGGATATCCACCTGAAGAAGGAGCTGTGACTCACAGAAGCATCTGTTGAAATGAAGATTGTGTTTGGCTGAAGGATGAAGAAGAAGCCCTCGAGGCAAGCTTCACCCTCTGTGTGTGTGTGTGTGTGTGTGTGTGTGTGTATGTGATGCCCCTGGGCATCCACATGCAGCTGCTGGTGTGACCTTGGGTCAGTCACAAGTTCTCTTGGAGCTGTTCTCTCAGGGGCAGTCCTCGAATGAGCTCTCTCAGCCCCACCGACCTCACAGGGTGTCTGTTGTTGGGAGGGGAAGGGAAAGGAGATTGTAAGCCGCTCTGAGACTCCTTCGGGTAGTGAAGGGCGGGGGGTATAAATCCAATCTCCTCCTCCTCCTCCTCCTCCTCCTCTTCTTCTATCCTCAAAATCTTGTTCGCCTCTAAGGTCCTTCTGGAATTGAATCAAGTCGTTGTACCGTGGACCAACATGGCTGTACCTCCTGAAACGAAGCCCGAAAATGATTACAAACGTCAGACAGGGACCTTGACGCCACAGGATGAACTGGGGGGAGTTGGCGAGGGCCATTAAAGACCCACAATAAAATAACAGGAAAGGCATCGCCGCACGATAAGGCCTTCCGTGTTGATACACTTGTGCTCCGAATACGGGAAACGCGTGAGACAAATGTGAACGTCTAGGGCAGGAAGGCAAAGAAGTGTCCTTTGCAGGTGCTCGTCTGTACATGCGTCTCCTCTATTGTGTCCCCCGCCTTATGGGGAGGGGCCGTGGCTCAGTGGCAGAGCCTCCGCTTGGCATGCAGAAGGGCCCAGGCTCAATCCCCAGCATCTCCAGTTAAAAGGACCAGGAAGGAGGTGATGTGAAAGATCCAGTATGGTGTAGTGGTTAGGAGTGTGGACTCTGATCTGGGAGAACAGGGTTTGATTCCCCACTACTCCATGTGAAGCTGCTCGGTGACCTTGGGTCAGTCACAAGTTCTCTCGGTGCTGTTCTCTCAAGAGCAGTCCTCGAAAGAGCTCTCTCGGCCCCACCTCCCTTACAGAGTGTCTGTTGTGGGGAGGGGAAGGGAAAGGAGCTTGTAAGCTACTCTGAGACTCCTCTGGGTAGTGAAGGGTGGGGTATAAATCCAATCCTCCTCCTCCTCCTTCTTCTTCTTCTTCTTCCTAGCCGTCGCATTGAAAGTTTCACGTCCCCTGGCCAT